>NC_058133.1:202442077-202456168 GCF_016433145.1 Gracilinanus agilis | reverse complement strand
GAAAGAGAGAAGAAAGAAAGAGAAGAAAGAGAAAAGAGAAAGAGAAAAAGAAAAAGAAAGGAAGAAAGAAAGAGAAAGAGACAGAAAGAGAGAATGAAAGAGAGAAAGAGAAAAAGACAAAGAGAAAGAGAGAGAAAGAAAGAAGGAAAGAATGGAAGGAAGAAGGAAAGAAAGAAGGAAAGTAGGAAAGAAAGAAAGAGGTTCACAAAGCATTCAAGAGCATCAGCATCAACTATGGGCCAAACATTGTGCTAGGTCCTTTACAAATATTATCTCATTTGATTCTCACAATAATCTTAGGAAACAGGTACTGTACAAATGTGTTATTCTATTCACCATGTATCTTATCATCTCCCAACTAAAATCCAATGACTGAATGGAAAAGAATGAGTTTTGGAATTGAACAACCTGAGTTCAAATCTCAGATCTGGAAGAACGCTTTCTGTTTATTCAGAACTATGGTTTTTCTGGTAGTAATGCATAGCTGTGTGAGTTGCACTATAAGGACTATTTTTTTTTTATCCTGGGATTCCATTCTAGGAGCATAGGGCCACAACCAGTAGGCAATGGGTCGCTCAGGGTCACCCAGCTGGGAAGTGTCTGAGCCCAGACTTGAACCTAGGACCTTTCATCTCTAGGCCTGGCTCTCAATCCACTGAGCTAGCCCAGCTGCCCCTACTTTAGGTTGCAGTTTCTTTAGCAGATGTAGTTTTTTTTACAGGGTGGGGTTGCTAGCCCCAAGCCCAACCCTCCTCCTTTTTCATCCGGCTAGGGGCCGTCCTTAGCCCAGGAGTGGTAAGGACTATAAATAGCTATTATTATCCCCATTTACAGTTGAGGAAACTGAGGCAGACAGAGGTACTTTGATAGAGGGATTTTCCTTATTGGGAAGTTCTCTGCATAGATGAAATCATGGTGTGATATTCTGTACTAAATATTGGTTTATAAATACAAACTCAAGGTAATTCCCAGATCTCAAAAGAATTACAGTCCTTGAGATTTCACTTGATTTTCACAATAACCCTATGAAGTAGATATCGCACTAAAAAGTGTTATCCCTGTTTTCAGTATGATGAAATTAAGGTTCATAGAAGATGGTGGCTTGCTTGTGGTCACATGGTATCAGAGAGAGGATCTGAACCTGAATCTAAGTCTAGGGTCCTTTCTATTAAGCAAGATAGTATAATAAGTTAGTGGCAGAGACAGGTTGGGGTGCTGACTCCACCCTAATTCGGTCCTCTTCCCAGCCATCTCCTTGCTAGGGGCAGCCTGGATCTCTGCTGCCTCAGCCAACTCCACCCACCTCATACAGCCCCTGTGTCCTCTGAGGGCATTGCTCTGGCCATCGAGAATCTGATGATGTCCGCTGCCTGGATTTTCTGGAACAGGCTCAGGGCTGGCTCATTGGTTTCTTTCAGTTGCCATCTGGCCAAACTCATGTGGTTGAGCTGGAAGGGGTCCAGTTACTCTCAGGCACACAATAAGGGCAAGGAGCATTGACCAGGGCTGCTCATCAGCTCATTAACAATAAAAGAAAACTCCTTGGTGGTACCTTTCTGCTCCCTCCTCCCCCTACATACTCACACTCCCCCGCCCCACCCCCAGATGTCTGATAGGGCTGACTGACTTCTGGTCCATTCTCTTTCCACTTCATTAAGACACCATTGCTTAAGATGCTACTTGAGGGAGGTAAGATGACATAGAAACTTCCTACTGGAAGTGCAGGGGCAGCTGGTGGGCGAAGTGGATAAAGCACTGATTCTGAAGTCAGAAAGACAAATTCCTGAGTTCAAATTTGGCCTCAGACACTTACTAGATGTGTGATCCTGGGCAAGTCACTTCACCTTTTTTGCCTCAATTTCCTTATCTGTAAAATGAGCTGGCGAAGGAAATGTCATGAAGAGTCAAACACAATTAAAACCATTGAACAAAAACTGGAATTGTAGTCAAAGAAGTGGGGTTTATATGTGAGCATTGCTACTTATTACTGGGGAAAGTCTCAACTCTCTTGTCCTCTGTTTTCTTATTTGTAAATGATTGGGTTGGATTAAATAATCTTCCAAGGACCCTTCGAACTAGAATTTTAGGGGTCTGGATGTTCCTGACTCACCCTCAGAGGCAGTGTGATACAGTGTAAAGGAGACCCTGAATCAGGATATCTGAGTTCAAATCCTAGTTCTGATTCATTCTAGTTGTCTGGCCATAGACAAATCACTTTCCTCAATGTTCCTCAGTTTTCTTAACTGAAAAATGGGTTTTCTGGAGCAGGCTCAGCACTGGCTCATTGGCTCCTTTCAGCTGCCATTTGGCCAGACTTGTACCTGAACTGTAGAAGGTCCATTTACTCCCAGGCATGCAATAAGGGAGAGAAGCGCTGACTAGAGCTGCCCAATATCTCATTAGCAATAAAAGAAAACTTCTTGACCAAGGATTTATTTTATTCTTTAAAAAGTGTTATCTTCTGCCTTAATAACAGTTCTAAGACACAAGAATGGCAAGGACTAGGCAACTGAGATTAAGTGACTTGCCTAGGGTCACACAGTTAGGAAGTATCTAAGGCCAGATTCGAACCCACTGATCAATAATAACACATTTGTGTAGTACCTTAAGATTTATAAAGCATTTTCCTTTCATTTCTTCTCATCTGTAAAAAGGGATATTTGTGCAAGTATTAAATAAATCCTTGGACAATGGGTTCAAATCTGGCAAGTCACTTAACCTCAATTGCCTAGTTCTTGCCATTTTTGTGTCTAGAACAGAAGATAAAGGTTTCCTTCACAGAAAATGCGCAAGATAGAAAGAACTTAACAAAGCCCAGGAATAAATATAGAAATCATCTTGTTTCAATTTTTATCTAATATAGAAATTCCTTCTACAATAATTTTAATAAATTATTAAATGACCTGAGTCCTAATATCTCAAGTGACAGAATGTTGCTAACTCACTACCTAACAAAAGAACCTACACATTTCACTGTTGCATGGTTCCAATTATTTGGAAAGTTTATACTGTACCAAAATAGGTGTAGCTAGATAGAGGGCTGGACATGGAATCAAGAAGATTCCTCTTCCTGAATTAAAATCTGGTCTCAGACACGTAGTAGCTAGATTATCTTAGGCAAGTCACTTCACCCTTTTTGCCTCAGTTTTCCTCATCTGTAAAAAGAGCCTGAGAACGAAATGGCAAACTATTCTAGTATTCTTGCCAGGAAAACCCCAAATGGGATTACAAGTCGGGCATGACTGAGAATGGCTTAAAAACAACAATAAATTTTATTTCTCTAACTTCTCCCCACTGATCCAAATTCTGCTTTTTGGAGTCATAGAGATGACATCTTCTTTTCTACCTGAAGACTGAAAGGTCCAGAGTTGGAAACAATTTTTTGAGACCATCTAGTCCAGTGATAGTTAACCTTTTAGAGACTGAGTACCCAAATTACAACCCTCACACTTCATGTGAGCCCCCCACTTACCCCAGATAGGGGAGGGAGGAAGCGCTCCCAGTGGGCTATTGGGCAGAGGGGTGGGCGATGTGAGAAATGTCCTCAGGTATACGTGGAGAGTGGGAGGAGAGCTGCCCTCTCCAGCATGCCTGCCGTAGGTTCATCAACATGGATCAAGTCCAATGTTTCCCCCTCCCCACTCCATTTTATAGATGAAGAAATCAAAGACCAGGGAAGTGAAATAACTTCTACGAGGTCACATAGGTTGGAAATGGCAGAGCCAGACCCTCTGATTCCCAATCAGATCTCATTTCAGCTGTATCATTTGTTTCTGGTGCACTGTTTCAGTTGTGTCTGGCTCTTTATCACCCTCTTTGGGGGTTTACTTGATATAGAGATAATGGAATGGTTTTCCATTTCCTTCTCCAGCCCCATTATTTTATAGATGGAGAAACTGAGACAAACGGGGTTATATGATTTGCCCAGGATCACAGCATCTAGTAAGTGTTTGAGGCTGCATTTGAACTCATGAAGAGGAATCTTCCTGATTCCAAGCCTAGTGCTCTACCCACTGCACCGCCTTGCTTCCTAGCTGTGTCATGTTTCCTCCCTAATCATTCCCCATCCCTCCATCCTCCTCTCTCCCAAGCTTCCTCTTTCTCAGCTGTCTATTAAACACTGATTGTCCACATGGACCTCAGTGTCCCCCTCGGTAAGTGTGAGTGACAGATTGCCCCTGAGATCGTAGGGGTTTCAGAGCCCACTCCCTGTAAAAGCAGCCCCAGAGGAGTGTGAGTGGGGACAAGGGGGAAGGGAAGCCTGAAGGCTAAACATGGATTGCTGGCATCCCTGAGCAGTGCTGCCTGTGATATTAACTCAGCAGAGCTGTGTCAAAATTACTCATTTCTGCTGCTCAGCCATCTCTCATCTCTCTCTTTGCACAGAAATGCCAGTTCTTCCCGACCTCCCCCTGCCACTTCATAGGAGAAGACAGGAATGGAGAGACCTAAATAAGATTGAGTTATATTCTCCATGGAACTTGTCCAGATTGCCAATGAGCTGGAGGCTGACGACGAACACACTTAGCTAAACAGACCTACAGCCCAGGAATGGGACTGGATTCAAAGCCTTTCCAGATGGGTAGGATCTGCCATAGTTTGTGCCACTGCCATAGTCTTTGAGAATGCAGGGTCACCTCCGTGACCTGATAAGCCATTGGAATCAGACTCCAGCGGGGGAAACTCATTCATACTAAGGTAGAGATGACTGATGAAGCTTGGAGAGACATCTCTCTCCGGAGAGTTAGCATTTTAACACAAGTAAAAGGAGCCGTAAGCTGAAGGAACCATAGGCTGTCGGAGCTGGCTAGGACCGCCAAGGTCATCTCATCTAGTTTCAGAGTGTAATGGGGGAGCTGAAAAAAAGATAAGGACTATCTTGGCCAACTCCTTCATTTTCTCATGTGAGGAGATTGAGGACCAGGGAAGTAAAATGACTTGTCAACAAGAAAACTCAATTTATTCTAAATTTATTAAGAGGCTACTATGTGCAAAGCACCGAATTAGGTAGGGATTGAAGACACTAAAGATGAAATCAGATACAACCTGTTCCCTTAGAAGAGGGGCTAATGAACTTGTTTTGGAAAGCATTTTTGGTAATTTCGTTTCGACATAACTGATTTTCTTTGTAATCCTACATATTTTATTTAATGAGTTAAAAAGAATAATTGGGAGAATCACGGACTTCATAGGCTTCACCAGACTGTCAAAGGGATTTATGATGGCAAAAAGAAGGTAAGGATGCCTGTCCTAGAAGCTTTGCTATCCCACAGGAGGGATGGATAAGATATGCTGTTGTTCAGTCGTGTCTGACTCTTCGTGACCCCATTTTGTGATTTTCTTGGTGAGGATGTGGAGTGCAGCTCATTTGACAGATGAGGAAACTGAGGCAAACAGGGTTAAGTGATTTTCTCAGGGTCATACAGCTAGTAAATGCCTGAAGCTGGATTTGAATTTAGGAAGATGAGTCTTCCTGATTCCAAGCCCAATGTTTTATCCCCCTGTACTACCTAACTGCTCAAATAGATATAATCTTCACAAGCAAAGATGACATATGGAATCGTGAAATGTGTAAGGATTGATTGAAAGAAGTAGGGATGATTAACTTGAAAGGATAAAAAAAAAAAGAGTCTGGGTGGTAGTGGTGGTGGAGTGATAGGAGAGCAGCTTTCAAAGGATTAGATTGTGTTTAAGGAGTTAAATTTTTTTTCTTTGGCCCCAGAGGGTAGAGCTAGGAGCTAAGAGCAGAAGTTACAGAAAGATAGATTTTTGGCATGATAAAAAGCAAAGAAAGATTCTGTCATTTAGAACTGTCCTAATGGAATGAGTTGCCTGGGAAGGTAATGAGTTCCCCATCACCAGGGGTGTTTAAACAATCATTTGTTAGGGATGTTTTGATGGAGGCTAAAATAATGGGCCTCTGGGTCCCTTCTAACTCTGAGAATCTTCGATTCTTTATCTATAATAGGAATCAGAGCATAGTAAGTGCCTAGGGAACTTCCCAAAAGAGAAGTATGAGACACTTAAGGAGAGAGAGGACATTTATACCCGGGCATATCAGAGAAGGGGGTCACTGCTGGTGAATGCTTGAAATAAGCCAGACTTTCAGCCCAAGTGATATTTCTACTATATCTTTATTGTTATTGTTCAGTCATGTCTGACTCTTTGTGACCCCATTTGAGGCAAACAGGGTGAAGTGACTTGGCCAGGGTCACCAGCTAGAAAGTGTGTGAGGGCAAATTTGAACTCAGGAAAAGGAGTCTTCCTGACTCCAAGCCTGCAGCTCTATCTGCTGTGCCACTAGCTGACCCTACTGTACCCTAGTGAGGTGTCCATAATAGTTGGTACCAGACCAACAGTCTACTTAAATGGGCAGCCCTTCTTATAACTTGCTCCAGCTGACTCCCTTTCTCTCCCTTGCTATTAAACCAAAGCCTTTCTCCATTCCTTCTTCCTTCCTATTCCTTGTCAGCTACATTTGGAGTTAAGATTAACCCTCTAAACCTTTCTTCTCCAGTAGGGCAAATCCTGGGGGCGATACCCCCCCCCCATTCCTGCCCCAGGTGCCAGTGTACCGCTGATACAGAGAGAGGAAGGTGAACACATAACTCACACACCAACTATTTTTAGTTGGAGAAATCGGTTGCCAGGGACATTAAGCTAATTCCATCCCCATATATCAAGGAGGCGACAGCAGAACTGTTTTCAGGGTCTAATTGAGGGGATTTATGGTAAAATGCAACTTGTCAGAGGCAGATCAGAGAAAAAGCAAACAGAAGCCCAGAGCTCAATCTTTTTGTGAAGGGGAATTTGAGAAGGTTCTCCAGCTTGCTAAGTGAAGAGGAGGAGGAGAAGCACAGAGCAGGGAGGGAAGGATGGAGATAATGGGAACTGGTAGGGAGACAGAAGCTGGACTCCATGCTTCCATAGGCATCTCAAATGTGCCTTGAAGAAAATAGGGATGAGGGTTGGTTCCATTCTGTGTAGCAGAGGACTGGGGTCAAGGATGGAAGAAGAGACACAAGTGGGATTAAAAGGATGGAGAGGGTTCCAGAGGGGAGAACTAAAGGGAATGCAATTGTTGAGATTTCAGAAAGGAAGACTCAGACATGATTATGTCACTTTCTTCAGCCCAAGGAAAGGCTCTTAAGGAATTTTGATGGATTTGTTCCATAAAGTAAGTTATGACAAGAATAGTAAGACTAAACCAAAAGGAACAAACTTTGTGATTGGATAGCAGCACAGCAGCCCATATTAAGTATTTAACGAATACTTTTTGGGCAGGTACAAGACGCAGTGTATAAGAACACTAGGTTTGGAGTCAGAAGACATCTTCCTGAGTTCAAATCTTGCCTCAGGCATTTACTAGCTTTGTGACCCTGAGCAAGTCACTTAGCCCTATTTGCCTCAATCTCCTCATCTGTCAAATGTGTTGGAGAAGGAAATAGGAAGCCATTCTAGTATCTTTGCCAAGAAAACCTCAAATGATGTTGTGAAGAGTTAGACAACTCAACAACAAGAATACTTCTAGATCAATAAAAATTTGCCTTATTTAGGGACTAAAAAAACTGAATGAATAAAGATGGATTTGGAATCAGGGAGAGTATTCAAATTTTGACTGTTACTTTCTCCCCCAGACCCTGGGCAAGTCTTTACATCTTGGCCTCCACTTCATTATTTATAATATGAGGACATTAGATTTGCTGCAGAGGCAGTGAAGTAGCTTAGTAGATGGAATACTGGGTCTGGAGTCAGGAAGATCTGAATTCAAATCTGGCCTCAGACACTTATTATCTGTGTGACTCTGGGCAAGTCACTTAGCCTTTGTTTGCCTTAATCTACTAGAGAAGTAAATGGCATACTACTTTGGTATCTTTACCAAGAAAACCCTATATAGGCCTGTGAAGAGTTGAGCATGACCGAACAACAAAAGATTTGCTGATCTTTAGGGCAGCTAGGTGGTACAGTGGAAAGAGAGCACCAGTCCTGGAGTCAAGAATACTTGAGTTCAAATTTGGCCTCAGACACTTACTAGCTAGATGACCCTGGGCAAGTTACTTAACCCTATTTGTCTCAGTTTCCACATCTGTCAAATGACCTGGAGAAGGAAATGGCAAATCACCTCAGTATCTCTGCCAAGAAAACCGCAGATGGGATCTCAGAAAATCAGACATGACTAAAACGACTCAACAACAATAACAAAAGAGTCTATGTTTAAGAGAGGCTCCTTTACAGATGAGGAAACTGAGGCAAACAGGGTTAAAGGACTTGCCCAGAGTCACCCAGCTAGTAAATGTCTGAGGCCACATTCGAATTCAGGAAGTTAAGTCTTCCTGACTTCAGATTCAGCACTCTACCCAGCATTGTATACAATATCTCAACAAGAACTAGAAACATAAGCCTTGTGCAATGATTACTACATTTAATAATAATAAGAACTGTTGACATTAACATAGGCATTTAAGGTTTGCTAAATGCTTTATATACTTTATCTGATTTGATCCTCAAACAATACTGTGCATCCGATTCTATTATTATCCCCATTAACAGATGAGATCACTGAGGCTAAAGCAGCTGGTAAGTGTCTGAGATGGAGTTTAAACTCAGGTCTTCCTGACTCACTGTACACATCTTTGGGAGTAAAGAATGGGGAAGGGATCTGGTAAACAACGAAATATATACCCCATATACATTCATTTGCAGCTAAGTGGTACAATGGCTGGAAGTCAGAAAGATTCATCTTCCTGAGTTCAAATTCTGGCCTCAGACACTTACTAGATGGATAATTCTGGGCAAGTCACTTCAGCTTGTTTGCTTCAGTTTCCTCATCTGTAAAATGAGCTGAGTAGGAAATGGCAGACCGCTGCAAGTATCTTTGCCAAGAAAATCCCAAATGGGGTCATAGAAAATCAGACAGAATCAGGAAAATCAGAAAGAGATGAACAACAAAAAAGCGTTGACTTGCAATTCAATTTGGCATATTTATTAAGCACCTACTTAAAGGCAAAAGTGCTGGAGGTCACGAAGACAAAAAACAATCCCTGACCTCAAGGAACACAATCTCCAGTTGTCTGTTTGTTCTAGCCTGAACGCTCATTTATCTTCTTTTCTTCTCTCGTGCTCCCATTCATATATTTGAATGCCCACACTTGTCAAAGGAAAGCAAAATAAAAAACACCAGACTAGCCCAACATCCTTCCTTTAGGCAGGCAGAGATCCTTCCTGGAGAGGCTCTCCTTCCCCTCATGCTTGGGGGATCTTTGGGTTGGAAGGGATTCATCCAGCCTCAGTTCTTGTCCCTAGGCCAGGTGGCACCTTACTATGTGCCAGAGATACCAGTCCTTATTTTTCCATTTCTCCATAAGGTACCAGTCTAATGCTTCTGGAACTCGTTGCTTGCTTAGACAAATGTAAATGCCCTTCAGGTTTGGTATGATGTAGAGTCAGCAGATTTCTGGTCAGCTTTACCTGCCTGAGGAATACAAAGTGATATGAGAGGGAGCCTATGGGTAGATGCACATTCATGGATAATAAAAACCCTTAAATGTGCACAAAGTTTTATATTTCAAAGCTCTCATTTTCCTATGCACAATCTCATTTTGCCAACCACTCTGTGAGCTAAGTAGAAAGAACATAGCCCTATTTTACAGATGAAAAAAGTGATCCATCTACATAGTTCCAAAGCAAATTGGTGACAAAGTCAGGACTAGAAAACAGTTCTCAGTAGTCCCATGTTGTTGATCTTGGAATGGATTGTTGATTGTTGTTGATCTGGACTGTTGATCTTGGAATCCTCAGAGCACCTGAGTCTGAATCCTCATTCTGCTGATTGCTACCTGGATGACTTTACTCATTTAAGGCTCTGGGGACCCCCTTCCTTATCTTTAAAAGGACATGATGTGTAATGTCTCTTCCAGGCCTAGATCTATGACTGTGATTCTAAGACTAGTGCTTTTCCTACTAGACTGTCTTTCATTCAACAGAAAGTTATTTAATTCTAGGGTATGTAGAGAAATCTGAACAAGTCGTGGTATGATTGTGATGGAAGGTTATTGTGTTATAAGAAATGACAAGGGATATGGGTTCAGAAAATCTGGGGAAGATTTAAGTTAACTGATGCAAAAGGAAATGAATAGAACCAGAACATCGTACTATTAATAGTAATATTGTATGATGCTCAACTATGAAAGATTTAGCTACTCAGTGATCCAAAAAATTCCAAAGGATTCATGTTGAAAAACCTCTAGAGAGAGAAGGCATGAACTCTGATTACGGATTGAAGCATATTTTTTCACTTTATTTTTCTTTTATTTGCAAATATCAGAAGGTAATACAGTGCTTTAGGAGCAAATGGGTAAAAAAAAGGACACAGAAAACCCTTAGACCTATCCCACAAATAGGAAAATTAGGGGAAATGATGACAGTAAGAACACATTAAATGGTTGTGGGATGGTGGTATATACCGTTAATCCTAACTACCAGGGTGGGTCTGTTGAGCTCAAGAGTTCTAAGCTGGAATAGAGTGAAAGTCAATCAGACCTCCACACTAAGTGTGGCAGTGGGGATGGGGACAAGGAGAGGCTGCTGGGTTGCTCAAGGAAGAGAGGATTGATCTAGATTGGAAAATGAAGCTGATCAGTTCCAATCAGACTAAGAGACAGGCTCATGAGTAACTCCTGTACTTCTAGCCTGTACAAGAAAATTTTTCTTGCTCTTTTTTTGAGAGGTGGGACTCAATATGGTTTATGTGGAAAGTCATTTTACATGACTTCACATATATAATGGATATCATATTGCTTACCTTCTCAACAGGAAGGTCTAGATGGGGAGAGAGAATTTGGAACTCAAAATTTAAAAAAAAATTCCAGGTCACGTAATCAACAAAAATGCAAGGTACTTAACCTACAGAATCTGGGCACCACAGGGGATCCATAAGTAGAACTGAATGGTAAAGTCCTTTAAAAACAGGGATAGGGTCTTGTAATAATTACCTGTATTTGCATAGGCTTTCAAGTTTGCAAGGAACTTTAACTGCATTGTCTCACATGAGCTTGACAAAACCCTGTGAGGTAGGTAGTACAGGTATTATTATTATTTCCACTTTACAGTTGAAGAAACAGGCTCAAAGGGGTTGAGTGACTCCTTATGGTCATAAATATAGTAAGTGTCAAAAGTAGGATTTAAATTCAGCTCTTCCTAACTTCAACTTCAACACTCTATCTACTATTCCATGCTGTCTCTTTCTTGTACTTCTTTTGTGTCCCTGATGGAGCCTGGCACAAAGGTGGGCACACAGAAGGTACTTAAATATTTGTTAAATTCAATTGAATATGACAGAGTCCCTGCCTACCTTGAACTTACCTCCTACTATAGCGTCCAAGTAAAACAAGTAAAGAATAAGACAGTTTGTGTAATAAGGTACTAATTTTGTACTCTAGACAAAAAAAATGCAATAGGCATTAGAGAAAGGAGGAATTAGTGTGGGTTGGAGTAGAGATGGGGTGCCTTGCTGTTGAAAGCAAAGGATTCAGTGCTATGTTTAGAAAATTAAATAAAGTTACTCCTTAGGTCTCTAGGAGATTTACTCTCTCTCCGATCTAGCTTTTTCTGTTTTTCAAACTATCAACTTTCAACAGAGTATCTCCTTGCAAAGACCACCTCCACTCACCCTTGTCCCACCAAGGAAGCCTGTTTTAGGAATCTGACTTAAACCATCAAAGGTAGCTGGGCTCAAGATGAGATCCTGGATACTTCAGAATTAGAAATCTGTTTTGCCCAGAGATGATTTTTGTCCCTCTATTCTTTGAATAACCTCCTCACATCTTGGCCTTTAACTCTTGAGATGTTGGCCTGTTCACCGGAATCTAATTAACCCCCACAACAGCTATTTGGAAGTAAGGGCCAGATTTAAGTGACCTCCTCCTTCAATCAACAGATTGTATCTGTATTAACACTTCAGTTCTCAAGTAGATTATTTATTTAACTGGCAGCTGCTGTCCTCATTAGGGGCTGTTAGCACATCAGAAGGTGTTAAAAAACACAATATTCAGGGGGCAGCCTCCTATAACTTACATATGGAAAATAGGTACTTTCTTTTTTTAATTTTCTTTTTTTCAATTAATAGGCATTCATTTTCTCTTCCACCTCCTCTCTTAAGTCAGGGGAAAAGGAAAAGAAAACTCCTGTAACAAATATGCCTAGTCAAGCAAAACAAATTGGTATATGGGTCACATCCCAAAATGTATGTATCATTCTGCTTCCTGAGTCTATCACCTCTCTATCAGAAGAAGCTATCAATATAGGTCCTCTAAAATCATGGCTGATTTTTGAGTTGATTGTTTTTCCTCTTTCGATATTGTTATTTTAGAAATTGTTCTCATGGTCTTGCTCATTTCACCCTGTATCCGTTCATTCAATTTTTTACAAGTTTTTCTAAAACCATTCCTTTCTTCATTTATTATGACCAAAGGATGAAGAGCTATAGTGGACTGTAGCCATCATGTAAACCCTAAAAGACAGCATACTTTATAATTTTCAATGTGCTTTCACAAATGTTGAGTCATTTGGTACTTGCAACTCACTAATTCAAGCCCCCAAGTTGGAAAAAAGAATAGTAAGTAGCCAGAGTTATTGGGCTTAATATATACTATTCTGCTATGCTGACAGCTCCTAATAAATAAAAATAAATGAGTAAAATAAGGAAGTTGTGTTATGACAAGAGGCATCCAAGTAATCTAGTAATATGAAGACTAATGATAACTAACTACAATGTTTCAGTGTTTGACTATTTTGACTCAAAGACATATATTCCTGGAGGCTTATCTGATTCTGGCTTACTTAGGGCTAGAGGAGGGAGCATGGAGAACAGTGAAAGGTTGAGTTGGTTGTCAGATGGATGGTACCTTAGAAGGACTATTGGCCCTGGAGTTGGGAGATGAGTGGGTTTAAATTCCACTTATTACCTGTTCCCTGGGTCTCACTTTCCTCATCTGTAAAATGGAGGAGAGGGTGATAGACTAGGTGGCCCATTCCAGCAATAGATCTATGATTTAGAATTTTACCCAGATCTTTGCTAAGTATGATTGGTGTAATACCCTGGAGTTCTCATTGATCAGAGGACTAAGCCAGTTAGTTACACTGAAAGCCTGTGGCTCAGTTCTTTGTTTAGGGGCTGACACAGCTGGAGACAGAGGCTGAAGAGCCACCTGGGTAGATATTTAAAAGCCCAGCACTCTCTAGGGAGCCCTGAGCATCTTCCCCGTGTTCAGCACCCCTGCCAGCAGCCAGGAAAGCATCTCTGCATACTAAACAGACCTAAGTGAGGCCCAACCCTGACCAGAATCTGGGTGTTAGCAAGTGAGTGGAAATTAGAAAGCTAATAAAGCATGCCCCAGGTGGGGGAAACACGAGCTCCCTGTCAGGGAACATTTAGATTGCCAATTTCAAGACATGCTATTTATTACTTGGGCCTCCTCTCCTTCTGACCACAGTCTTCACCCCCTCCTTCCCCCAGCAGTACATGTTCTTTTAATGAGACTGGGCATCTCCCTCTGCTTTGGCAGCTGAGAGCTTTTAGCACAGTATACTCCTTTTCTCCCTCTGCAGCCTACTGATACCAAAAAGGCAGTTAGGGACAGCAGGAAATCCTACCATAAGTATAACACCCAGTAACTCTTTGATATCTGTTCCCAGAATTCCTTCCTTTTGAGAATTTCTGCCCCATTTGAGTATATGCTGTATATGTATGTATCTGAACCTACCAGATTCTAGCCTTCTATGACTATGCCCTCAAATTTATTCCCCTCTCCCTCTTCTCCCTCCCTCCCTTCCTTCCTTCCTTCTTTCCTCCCTCTATTTCCTTCCTTCTTTCCTCCATCCCTCTCCTTTCTCCCTCCCTTTTTTCCTCCCTTCTTTCCTTCCTCCCTCTATTTCCGTCCCTCTTTCCTCCATCCCTCTCCTTCCTTTCCTTCTTCCCTCCCTCCCTTCCTTCCTCCCTCTATTTCCTTCCTTCCTTCCTCCCTCTGATTCCTTCCTTCCTTTTTCCTTCCTTCCTTCTTTCCTTCCTTCTTTCCTTCATTCCTCCCTCTCTCC
>NC_058133.1:202388648-202441779 GCF_016433145.1 Gracilinanus agilis | reverse complement strand
ACTTCGGTGTATTGTCTCATAGGTGGAAGATTGGTAAGGGTGGGCAATGGGGGTCAAGTGACTTGCCCAGGGTCACACAGCTGGGAAGTGGCTGAGGCCAGATTTGAACCTAGGACCTCCTGTCTCTAGGCCTGACTCTCACTCCACTGAGCTACCCAGCTGCCCCCCTACATGCCTACATGTATTTTATGCATCATTGGTACTGTTTTCTTAATTGTTATTTGGAGAAGACCCTCCATCTCTCCATTCAGGTCATTTTCACTGGTTGCCCCCCCATGCTTGGAATCCACTTTCTCCTCATCTCTGCCTCCTGGCTTCCCTGGCATCCTTTACATTGCATTTTAAAACCTCACCTTCTATAGGAAGCTTTTGCCAATCTCTCTTAATTCTAGCTTCTTCTCTCTGTGGATTAATTCCAATTTCTCTTGTCCATCGCTTGTTTGTGCATAGTTATCTGCCCCATCAGTCTGTCTACTCCATTAGGCTGTGCGCTCCTTTGGGGCAGAGATGTCTTTCACTTTTCTTTGTACCCCCAGCATTTAGCACAGTGCTTGACACATAGTAGATGCTTAACAAATGTTTATTGACTGATTGCTTATTTACTGACTGACTGAGGTGCTGTCTTAGAGAAAGGAGTTGTACATATGGACCCTGGGGTTGGGAGGAGCAAAGAATTAGGACTTGAACTTTTTATTCTTATTATAGTGAGTTATTTGGAATGTGTGATCTAATAGGAAGGCGATTAGTTACTTTTTAAAATTTATTTTTACTTTATTGATTAATTATGAAAAATTTTCCATGGTTATATGATTCATGTTCTTTCCTTCCCCTCCTCCCACCCACCCCCTCCCATAGCCAACTTGCAATGTCACTGGGTTTTACATGTGTCATTGATCAAGACCTATTTCCATATTATTGATATCTGCAATAGAGTGATTGTTTAGAGTCTACATCCCCAATCATATCCCCATAGACCGATGTGGTCAAGCAGTTGTTTTTCATCTGTGTTTCTCCTCCCACAGTTCTTTTTCTGGATGTGGATGGTGTTCTTTCTCTTAAGTCCTTCAGAATTGTCCTGGATCATTGCATTGCTGCTAGTAGAGATGTCCATTATATTTGATTGACCCGCAGTGTATTTGTATCTGTGTATAATGTTCTCCTGGTTCTGCTCCTTTCACTCTGCATCAATTCCCGGAGGTGATTCCAGTTCACATGGAATTCCTCCAGTTTGTTATTCCTTTTAGCACAATAGTACCTAATAGCACCAACAGATACCACAATTTGTTTAGCCAATTTGTTTTCCCAATCGAGGGGCATTCCTTCATTTTAGTTTGGCTACTTTTTTTTTATCAACCCAACCGCAAAGGTGTTTCCTTTTCTAGGAGAGGCACAGTTCTCTGTCTGTGGTAAAGAAACTCATAACATTGGGATATTGCCTGTCTAATAACCTCAAACTATGTTTCACTTTGAAATCAATGAAGTGGTACTTTAATTCTAGAGGCAGCTGAGTGGTGCAATGAATAGAGCATTGGGCTTGGAATTAGGAATTAGGAAGACATCTTCATGAGTTCAAATCTAGCCTCAGACACTGAGTAACCCAGGGCAAGTCATTTAACCCTCTCTACCTCAGTTTTTTTATCTATAAAAAATGAGCTGGAGAAGGAAATGGCAAATTGCTCCAGTATCTTTGCCAAGAAAACCCCAAAATGGAGTCACAAAGAGTTCGACATGACTGAGACAATTCAACAATTTTTAAATAATTTTTATTTTTTAGAAAAGTTATCATGGTTACATGATTCATGTTCTTACTTTCCCCTTCACCCACCAACCTCCTGCCCCCACCCATAGCCGATGCACATTTCCCCTGGTTTTAACATGTGTCATTGATCAAGACTTATTTCCAAATTGTTGATAGTTGCTTTGGTGTGGTAGTTTCAGGTCTACATCCCCAATCATGTCCGCAGTTTCTTCTATGTTTCCTCTCCTGTAGTTCTTCCTCTGAATGTGGATAGGGTTCTTTTCCATAAGTCCCTCAGAATTGTCCTGGGTCATTGCATTGCTGCTAGTACAGAAGTCCATTACATTCTATTTTACCACAGTGTATTGGTCTCTGTGTACAATGTTCTTTTGGCTCTGCTCCTTTCACTCTACATCAGTTCTTGGAGGTCTTTCCAGTTCACATGGACTTCCTCCAGTTTATTATTCCTTTGAGCACAATAGTATTCCATCACCAATAGATACCACAGTTTGTTCAGCCATTCCCCAATTGAAGGGCATACCCTCGTTTTCCAGTTTTTTGCCACCACAAAAATCACGGTTATAAATATTTTCCTACAAGTCTGTTTATCTATGATCTCTTTGGGGTACAGACCCAACAATGGTATGGCTGGATCAAAAGGCAGGCAATCTTTTATAGCCCTTTGAGCGTAGTTCCAAATTGCCATCCAGAATGGTTGGATCAGTTCACAACTCCACCAGCAATGCATTAATGTCCCAATTTGGCCACATATCCCCTCCAACATTCAGTACACTCTCCTACTATCATTTTAGCCAATCTGCCAGATGTGAGGTGATGCCTCAGCGTTGTTTTGATGTGCATTTCTCTAATTATTAGAGATTTAGAGCACTTTCTCATGTGCTTATTGATAGGTTTGATTTCTTTATTTGAAAATTGCCTATTCATGTCTCTTGCCCATTTATCGATTGGGGAATGGCTTGATTTTTTATACAATTGATTTAACTCCTTGTATATTTGAGTAATTAGACCCCTGTCAGAGTTTTTTGTTATAAAATTTTTTTCTGAATTTGTTGTTTCCCTTCTGATTTTGGTTGCATTGTTTTTGTTTGTACAAAAGCTTTTTAATTTAGTATAATCAATCATCCCATTCACATTCAGAGTTATAATTATCAGTTGTGCATTCCCCAACATTTTGGTATCCTCTCTTATTTCTACCCCTTCTTCTTAGGCTAGTTCCTTTTAAACCAGTTGTTTGTTTTAAACCAGTAACCCTTGTCCCCTCCCTTGATTTACTACTCTTTCTACCCCCTCTCTTGTTATTCCCCTCTTTTCATTTTTAAGGCCTAATGAATTCCCTCTCCCTTCTCCTCCCCTCCCTTTTTTGACCTCCCCACTCCTCTGCTCCCCTTGGTTTATCCCTTCTGACTTTCTTAGTAGGGTTAGATAGAGTTCTATATCTCAATGGATATAGCTACTCTTCCCTCTCAGGGTTAATTCCACTGAGAGTAAGGTTTAAATATTAACTCTTAATGCTCTCTGCCTCTCCTTCTTATAATAGTATTCATCCCCTCTCCTTCCCATGCCCTCTTTGTGTGTAATAGAATATCCTATTTTTCTTATTCATTCAAGTTGTCTTGGTGTCCTCTACTATTCACCCCACTCTTTCCCACCCACCCCCTTATCATCTTAGACCATTTAGTATTCTAACCTCTCCCTGTGAATAATTCTTCTAATTACTATAATAGTGGATACTATAATAGTGAATAGAGTTCACTACAGAGAATTACACATGACATTTCTCCATATAGAAATACAAATAATTAGATCTTATTGAAGCCCTTAAAGAGGCAAATTTAAAAATAAGAGTTTTCTTTCTTTCCCCTCTGTTTCTTATTTACCTTTTCATGTTTCTCTTGGTTTTTGTGGTTGGATATTGAACTTTCCATTTAGTCCTTGTCTTTTCTGTGCAAATACTTGGAAATATTTTATCTTGTTGAATGCCCATACTTTCTCCTGGAAGTATATAGTCAGTTTTGATGGGTAGGTGATCCTTGGTTGTAGACCCAGTTCTCTTGCCTTTCTGAATATCATATTCCAAGCCTTGCAGTCTTGTAGTGTGGAGGCTGCCAGATCCTGTGTGATCCTGATTGTTGCTCCTTGATATCTGAATTGTCTCTTTCTGGCTTTTCATAAAATTTTTTTCTTTTACTTGGAAGCTCTTGAATTTGGCTATTATATTCCTGGGGGGTTGTCTTTTCAGGGTTAATGTAGAGGGCGATCTATGGATCCTTTCAATGTCTATATTGCCCTCTTGTTGTAGAACTTCAGGACAATTTTGCTGAATAATTTCCTTTAGTATGGAGTCCACATTTCTATTAATTTCTGCTTTTTCAGGAAGACCAATGATTCTCAAATTATCTCTTCTAGACCTGTTTTCTTGATCTCTCAATTTCTCATTGAGATATTTCATGTTTCCTTCTATTTTATCAGTCTTTTGACTTTGCTTTATTTGTTCTTGTTGTCTTGAGAAATTATTGGCTTCTACTTGCCCAATTCTTGTCTTTAGAGACTGGTTGTCAGCTATATTCTTTTGAATTTCCTTTTTGATTTGGTTTATCCTGTTTTCCAGCTGTTTGGTTTTGGTCTCCAATTTGCTTATTAATTCTTTTGATTTGAGGGCATCTTTTTCTAATTGCCCAATTCTAGTCTTTAGAGACTGGTTTTCGGCTATAATCTTTTGGTTTTCCTTTTGAATCTGGTCTGTTTGGTTCTTCAAGGCTTCCAGCTGGTCATTTCTGGTCTTCAATTTGCTTATCTATTCATTTGATTTCTGAGCCTCACTTTCTAATTGCGAAATTCTGCCTTTTAAACTGTTATTTTCTTGCCAGATCCCTTCCATTTTTCTCATGATCTCAGATTTGAACTCTTCAAGAGCTTGTGACCAGTTTTCTTTTTTTTGGGAAGGTTTGGATATGATTACTTGTTTGTCTCCTCTGCTGTTTTCTCTGTTGTCTGGATTTTTTCTGTGTAAAAGTTGTAGAGTGTTAAAGATTTCTTCTTGATCTTTCTCTTCTGGGATTCTTGTCTCTGGCTTGCCATTGTTAGCCCAGCGCCCTCTCAGCTTTATCCTCACTCCCAGGGTCTATATGTGCTCTTTGGGTTCCTGAGGTCTCAGGTCTAGTTGTTCTCAGGGTCAAGCCTCCTGGTGGTCCCCTTGCTTGTTCCCCTACCTGAAGCTCCTTTAACAGTCTCAGGGTGCTGCTTCCACAGTCGTGCACCCCTCTGCACTGGTCCCCATCCAAGGTCCAGGCCTGCACTCAGAATCTGCGTCTGCAGCTGGGACCACACCTGCACTCAGGGTCTGTGTTCAAAGTCTGTGTTCTTTAGCCTCTTGGGGTCTTAAGTCTTCCTACTCTCAGGAACAGGCCCTGGTGACACCAGGTAGCTGCCAATGACTTAATGGGTGCCCCAAACTTGCTCTAAGTCTTTTGCGCTGGCTTTGGCACTGTAGGTGGTGGGGAGGGAGGGGGTTGCTCTGCTCGCGTTTTAGTGAGAGCTGTTTCACCCCTTTATAGCATGGAAATGCCCCGATCCCACGTACCTTCAATGCTGTGCCCTATTGTGGGGTCCCTTTGTTCGTCTGGATTTGTTTTTATATCCCCTTGAGGAGTCCTTTATGTTTTGGTTAGGAGAGGTTAAGCAGCTGCTTTTTACTCTGCTGCCATCTTCTTAATTCACCAATTTTAACTTGGAGTTTGGGAAACTGTACAGGATCTTGTGGGAAAGAGATACTCATCAAAATGGAGGCATGCTGCTTATCTAGCTCAGGTCCCTTCTGAAAGAAAGTCCCTTTTCCAAGTTCAGGTCCCATCTGAAGGAAGTCCAAGCTCTAGGACAGAACTGACTGTGGGAAAGTAAGACCTACTAGCAAAGGATAATTGTACTGTTCCTTCGTTTGCCTTTTCTTCTTTTCTTTGCATTATTTATGGGTCTTTGTGAGTGTTTTGCTTCTGTTGTTACCTTGAGTGTTTATACAAGAGCCAGGGACCCTTTGGCCCTCTCCTAGACCTAAGTTATTCTCTGAGATTTCTCAGAGCAAACTTCTATGATGATTCTCAATATTAAAAGCCTGGGATAATGCTATAAAACCTCAATGGTCTCTTGGTATTTCTTCCCCTGACCCCCAACCCACCTTATAACAAATATGACAGTATGTTTCATGACCAGTCCTCTGGAATTATGAATGGCTATTGAATTAATCATAGTTCTTATAATGTGCAAAATTGCTTGTTTTGACATAAATTATTGCTATTATCATCAATAAACATTTATTAAGTGCCTACTATGTCCCAGGCACAGTGTTAATTTGTTGTTAAATTGTTTTCTTCGTTATATCACTTACTTTTTTCATCAATCTATATAAGTCTTCAAAATTGTTCCTTTATTTAATGTTGGTGTAGTATAAATTGTTCTTCTAATTCTTCTTACTTCACTTTGCATCAGTTCATATGAGTCTTTCCAGGTCCTTTTGAAATCATCTGTTTCTTTATTTATTATAGCAAAATAATGTTCTATCACATCCATATTCCATGATTTATTTAGCCATTCCTCATATCCAAACTCTTTGTTTCCAGTTTTTTGCCACCACAAACAGCTGGGATGGATACTTCTATTTATGTAGGACTTTCTCCTCTTTCATTGATCTCTTTGGGGTACAGAAATAGAAGTGGTATAGTTTGGTCAAAGGGCACAACCTGCTTAGTAAATTTGGGGAATAATTCTGATATGTTTTGGGGACTTGAACTTATTCACAGACATACCAACTATGTTTGTTTTCTCATAGCCTCTCCAATATTTATCATTATCCTTTTTTGATCATCTTTGCTACTCTGATAGGTATAATGTGGCATCTCAGAACTACTTTAATTTGCATTTCTTTTATTGGTAGTGATTTGGAGCATTTTTTCATGGCGATGAATAGCCTGCATTTCTTATCTTGAGAGCTGCCTATTTATATCCTTAAATATGAATTTATCATATATCAATTTATTATTTGGGAATCTATTTATCATTTACCAGCTGGGGAATAGTTCTTTTTCTTATAAATTTGAATCCATTCGTTATATATCTTGGAAATGAGAGAAAGCTATTGCAAAGATTTTTTTCTAGTTAATTGTTTCCCTTTTAATCTTAGCTTTATTAAAGTTATTTGTGCAAAACTTTTTAATTTTATGTAATCAATTCTCAGAAAGTCTTTTAATTTTTTAAAATCCCCTACAGCTTTCAGTTTTAACAATGAAAGCCCCTTTCAGCTGTTTTTCTCTGTGTGCTAATTAGCCTATTATTCTTTAATTAATTATTCAGGAAAAGATCATGCTACATGTGGCTTCTTTTGTTTCAGCATTGGTTGAATCTCCCTGCAGTTCTCTTACCAGTAGCTCACAAAGGAAACTTGGGCAATCCTTAAATGTAGCCACGTTACATTTATCTGGGTGTCCAAGAGGGCTGCCAATCCCTGCCACAAATCTATTCCCTTCCCTAATTTACCTTTTCTTCCTAAGCATACGATTCTATTTTTCTATATGTCCTATAATTTTAACATTTTGGTTTCCCTTGAACAGTTTCTTTAAAAAAACAAAATCCTTACCTTCTGTCTTAGAATTGATTCTAAATAATCCTGCTGAATATTGCCTTATTTTATGATCTCTGTGCACAATGGGACTATGGGGATCTTAAATAGATTTTTTTAGAGTATGTAGTAATTACGATTAAGCATTGTAATAATGTGTGTATAATATGCATAAATATATTAGAGTATATGTATAATCTCTAATTTTTGCTAATTTAATAAATCTTACATGTTTCAATATTTATTAAGCATTTTAATAATTCATATATATACATCAGATTATGTATTTATAATCTCTAATTTTGTGCTAATTTAATAAAATGAATGTACATGTTTCATCATATATATTTCAGTTCTGAGGCAGAAGATTGATAAGGGCTAGGCAATTAGGGTTAAATAACTTGCCCAGGGTCACACAACAGGGAAATGTCTAAGGTCCCATTTGAACCCAAGTCCGCCCATCTCCAGGCCTGGCTCTTTTTTTACTGAGCTAATTGGCTTCCCCGAACAGAGTTTATTCCTTAAAAGGCCAAACCTGAACCTTCTAGTCAAATTCTAAACATCTGGAATCAGATCAAATTCAGTGTCCTTGACAAGTAGCTTCTTCACATTATCCTTTAATGCTCATCCCAAGTCAAGTCTTCTGTGACAACAACCACTCTGATTTTCAATGATTTCTCTTTTTTTTATTTAAAAAAATCTTAAATTTTTATTTAGAATATTTTTCCATGATTACATGATTCATGATCCTCTCTCCTCTCTTGTCTCCCCCCTCCCAAAGCCAACAAGCAATTCCAGTGGGTTATACCTGTATCATTGTTCAAAACATATTTCTATGTTATTCATATTTGTAGTAGAGTGATTCTTTAATATCAAAACCCTAATTAGATCCCTATCGCACTACGTGGTCAATCATATATTTTTCTAATGCATTTCTGCTCCCACAGTTCTTTCTCTGGATATGGATAGTGTTCTTTCTCAAAAGTCCCTCAGAATTGTCCTGGATCATTGCATTGCTGCTAGTAGAGAAGTCCATTACATTCGATTGTGCCATAATGTATCAGTCTCTGTGTACACTGTTCTTCTGGTTCTGCTCCTTTTGCTCTGCATCAATTCCTGGAGTTCATTCCAGTTCACATGGAATTCCTCCTTGTCTTTATTCCTTTTATAGCACAATAGTATTCCATCACCAACAGATACCACAATTTGTTCAGCCATTCCCCATATCGATGGACACCCCCTCATTTTCTAATTTTTTTGGCAGTGGTATTGCTGGATCAAAGGGCAGGCTGTCTTTTAAAGCCCTTTGTGCATAATTTCAAATTGCCCTCCAGAAAGGTTGGATCAATTCACAACCCCACCAGCAGGGTAATAGTGTCCCAACTTTGCCACATCCCCTCCAACATTTATCACTTTATTTTGCTGCCATATTGGCTAATCCACAGAGTTGTTTTGATTTGCATTTCTCTAATTAGGAAGGATTTAGAACACTTTTTCATGATAATTTTTATTTCATCCTGCGAAAAGTGCCTATTCGTGTCCCTTCAATGATCTCTTCCTTTAAACTCTTACACATCTTGGCTCTGCCTTTTTTTTTTTTTTCCATTGGTTCAACATCAACCAATTGCTTTGGGGGAGGCCTTCTGAAGGAATGACCTTCCTAGCTTTAAGACAGTTATTGCTGTTCAGTTGTTCAGTCCTATTGCTCTTTGTGACCCCCATGGGCACACCAGGCCCTTCTGTCCCCCATTATCTTTTGAAGTCTGTCTAAGCTCATTTTTTCCATGACATTATCTATCCAGCTCAACTTCTGCTCATCCCTTTTGTCTTCAATGTTTCCCAACATTGGGGTCTTTTCTAATGAATCCTGCCTTGTCATTATGTGGTCAAATTATTTAAGTTTCAGCTTCAATATTTGACTTCCTAGTGATTAATCTGAATTAATTTCTTTAAGTATTGGCTGATTTGATCTCTTTCCCTTCCAAGGGACTCTCCAAAGTTTTCTCCAGCCCCACAATTTAAAATTCTACAGTGTTCAGCTTTCCCTATAGTGCAGCTCTTGTAGCCATATATATTGCTACTGGAAAAACCATAGCTTTGGCTGTGCAGACATTTATCAGCAAGGTGATGTCTCTGCATATTTGCATAAAATGTTTGATTTTTTAAATTGATTTTTGGAAATAGTGATGTAGTCGGCACTTAACCAGACATAGAGAAAATTCAAGCCAAAGGAAATCTCTGGAATTTAGGATTGTCTAGTAATTATGCTGGAGAAACTTAGTTTTTGTATTGTTGTTATTGTTGTTGTTGTTGTTGTTGTTGTTGTTGTTGTTGTTGTTGTTGTTGTTGTTGTTGTTTTGCATTTGAGTCTCATCACAATTTTGCCATATGAATTTTCTTGGGATTCATTAGGGGAGCTAGGTAACACTAAGCCTAAAGTCAGGAAGATCCAAATTCAAATTCAACCTCAGGCACTTAGTAGCTGTGTGACTCTAGGTGCATCGCTTAACCTAAATCTGCCTCAGTTTCTCCTACTGTAAAATGAGGATAATAATAATACCTACCTCCCATGGTTGTTATGGAGATCAAATGAAATAATATTTTTAAATTGCTTAGCACAGCGTCTGGCATATAGTAGGGACTACATAAATGGTTGTTCCCTCCCTCTCTTTGGAGGAGACACTTGACAGAACAGTGAGAGCTCAGAAGCTTTTCTGGAAATAGGATTATGATAATAGCTAACCTTTATATAGGCACTGGGCTAAACGCTTTACATATTTTATCTAATTTGATCCTCACATTTTATAGATTGTATTATGCCCATTTTACAGATAAGAAAACAGAGGCACTTTTTCTCTCTGGCTTTTACAACATTCTATCCACCCTGCTTAATAGAAGACATATTTTGTGTTACAAAAACTCTAATTATGGCTCCACTGAAAAGTATGATCCCAAAAGACATGATCTCTCTGAAAGAAATCAGTATAGGACAGATTTTCTGAACCCAGGAGGTATAGATGGAAGATGGCCACATGTACCTTTCTCAGAGTTGTTTTGACTTCCAAGTTTGGTGGGGTCTTCTGACCTCAGTAATTTGGATATTTGAAGGATGTAGAGCCAGGGAGGTATAAAGTAACTCTATTTTAGGGCAGTAAAGACCAGCAGCTTTCTCCTATTGTCCCCTTTCTTCCCATTACAAATTCACTAACCTTTGGGGGCAGGTAGGTGGCTTACTGGACTGAGCCAGAAGGGAAGGGTTTTTTAAATGAATAAATAATTAAAAAAAATTCATTAGCCTTTGACCCAGTTGAGAGAAAGCATTTGTTATTGCAGGATTATTGTAGAGGATGTTGCCTAACCAGATCCAGAAAATGTTGTAAGCCTGGATCAATCCACCGGGGCTTGGAAATAGCCCACTGACCATGCTCTCATGTCTAGCAAGACCCACTGTATTAATATCCAATGAACTATAGATCCTTAATTGAGTTGTGAAGAGTATTTGTGTTGGAGGTGGGACAGTGGAGGTTAGATCAACCATAGGACCAGAGTGAGGCGGTGGAGTAAGGGAATGAAGGAATGGTATGAGTCCAGAGAAAGGTGGTGGAAAAAGAGATGAAATGTTGAATTTGAAGTCAGAAACCCTGGAATTTAAATTCTTCCAGGAATTGTGGAGTTCAAAGCCTGCCTCAGGCTTTGTGACATGGGGCAATAATAGCTGAAAAACATTGCTTATATGCATATACATAGGTGGCACAAAGGATAGAGCCATGGACCAGAAGTCAGAAATACTCATCTTTCAGAGTTCAAATCTGACCTCAGACAATTTCTAGCTATGTGAACTAGCTGCCTGACTCTTCGTGCCCTCATTTTTTGTTTTCTCAGCAAAAGGACTAGAGTGGTTTGCCATTTCCTTCTCCAGATCATTTTGCAGATGAGAAAACTAAGGCCAACTGAGTGAAGGGACTTGCACAAGGTCACATAACTAGTAAGTATCTGAGACCAGTTTTAAAATCAGGCCCTCCTGACTTGGTACTCTATCTACTGTGACTCCTAACAGGAATTTAACTGGAGCTGTACAAACATATACCACATAGGGAAAGGAGAAGAGAGACACTAGGAGGGCTATGTTAGAGCTAACTCTAACTGGCTTGTAGAGCTGCTTGTTAAATTTCCTGTGTGAAAAATCTGCACTTCAGAAATGATCAAACTGCAAATCAGAGCTTAATTTATTATTTCGTGGGTTGTCTAGACTTAAGAAAGTATAAATGATGCAGATTAAATTTAAAAGTGTATATTCTTTGCTTTCCACATTTGGGGAAAGAACTGTGGGAGTAAAAATCCAGAAGAAAACATGATTTATCACTTGTTTGTATGGGTATGTGATTTGGGATTTTGATTTTATAAGATTACTCTCTTACAAGAATGAATAATATGGAAATAGGATTTGAGTTATAATATATGTATAACCCAGTGGAATTGCTTGTCAGCTCTAGGATGGGGGAGAGGGGAGGGAAGAGGGGAAGGAAACAACAAGAATCATGTAACCATGGGGAAAAAATTAAAAAATTAAAATTTTTTAAAGTATGTATTTTTCTCCTGTTTCTTGAGAGCTTGAGATCAGCAGGAGCACAGTGGAGCTCAGGTAATGGAGTTATTATTATATTATAAAATAAAATAATAATAATAATAGTGTGCATGTATATGGTTCTTTAAGGTTTGCATTGTGCTTATTGTGGGATCCATATTGCTGAGAGGGGTTCAAGCTGCAGCTTGAACCTTTAGAGTTGAGCCCTTAGAGTTCCGGGGGGGGCACTATGGAATTCTGTGCCCAAGCTTGAACCCCTCTCAACAATATGGAGCTCACATTATACCTGCTATCTCGTATAAGCCTCATAACATCCCTGGACTAGGTTTCTGTTAGGAAGAAACCCCTTCTAAATATCTTCTAAGCAGCTGCTGCCCAAACATCCCTAAAAAACAGGGAGGTGGAAGTCATGGATCTGTTTGGGTTTGTTTTGTTTTGCTCACTTTTTGACATTTCCTCTTGCCAGCCTAGTCAATCTACAAGTGGCCTACCAAGTGGACAGGATAGAAAAGCCTCACTTCCCCTGGGGAAATTAAAAAGCCAGCATATGTCATTGTAGAGCCACAAGAAAGCTAGGTAGACAAGGAAAGGCCCTGAGGCTTAGGGGAAAAGGATGATAGAATCATTGACTCAAAAATGTCAAGGTAGGAGTAGATTTCAAGGAAGAAATCTCTGAAGAAATCTTGGTTAGTGGCACTGCAGGCAGGGCTGGAGCTTGTTCTGTTTTGGTCCTTCTGTACTGGGGTTCCAGCAAATGCAGCACGTCTCCTCCAAAGGTACCCAAGAATAACCTCTGAAGGAATAAGTTCAATAACTTTTTGGATTTAGTTCCAAATAGCTTTTTGGAATTTGTTGTTGTTCAGTCATTCGTTTGTGCCCTTCTTTTTGTGACCCTATGGGCTATCGCTATCCATGAAGTTTTCTTGGCAGGGGTACTAGAGTAGTTTGCCATTTACTTCTCCAGTGGATTCTTTTCTCATGGCATACAGAGGTTAAGTCACCCAAACTGACACAGTAAAGAAGTGTCTGAGGCTGGATTTGAACTCAGATCTTCCTGACTCCAGGCCCAGTGCTCTTTCACTGAGCCATAGCTTGCCTTTTCAGACTAGCTGGACCACAAATAGTTCCACCAATAGTACATTAATGTGTCTGTTTCCCTGTAGTCCTCAAAACATTTGTTATTTGTCTTTGCCGACTTGTTGGGAATGAGGTGGAGCCCAAGAGTTGATTTAACTTTTACTTCTCTAATTATTAATGACTATTAATAATTAATCACATAATATATAATAATTAATAAAATAAATATTGATTGGAATATTTTTATCTGGTTATTAATAACTTTAATTTCTTGCCTATAAAACAATCCATTTGTTCATTTATCTATTGGGAAATGGCTCTTGAACTGAACTGAATCTAAACCGAATGTTTGTTTTATTTTTATAATACATATTTACTTGTTCCTCTACTATCTACAGAAAATTTTTGTTCTTCCTTCAAAAGACATACAGGTATATCCCTCTTGCATAAAAATTAAGTGGGAATTTGGAGGGAGTTTTGTGGAAGCTGCAGATGAGACACAAGGGCCAACAAAAGACAGAAAAAGTTTAGAAACTCAGAAATGCATAAAATATATCCATAGCATTGAATGTTAACATATTTTATCTTTTAAACCATATATATTCACAATTTCTTTTTTAAAGTTAAAATAAGCAAAAAGTTAAAGTTTGCAAAAAGAATGCAAAAGCAAATGACACAGAAAGGCTAGAAATGTAGAGATATCTTTAAAGTTTGGTAGCTTCTAAGTGCATATAAGATATTGTAAACACCTCAAAAGAGAAAAATTAAAAAAAAAATAAGACTTCTCTGGTATGGAGGGAGGGCCAAAAAAGTTACCTGGATTTTCCAGATTACAGGGGCACTGTGCTCCTATCCCCTATGATGTGGAAGGCATACCTGTGTTTATCTATTTACGTACTTTTCTGAATGAAGGATTATTCAATATATTGGGGAGTGATGGGAAAATGTATAGTTCAAGGAACTCCAGGGGACACCTTTACAGGAGATCCTTCCCTTCTCTCATCCAGCCTCCTTATTTTGCATAAAGGGAAACTGAGGCTCAGAGAAGGATTTGGCAAGCCCCTTTTATTGTTGTTGTTTATTTGACTAATCATGTCCAATTCTTTGTGGTTGGACCAAACCCATTTGGGATTTTCATGGCAAAGATATTGGAGTGGTTTGCTATTTCCTTCTCCAGCTCATTTCTCAAATGAGGAAACTGAGTCAAACAGGACTAAATGACTTGCCCATGGTCTCACAGCTAGTATGTTGTTGTTTAGTCATTTCAATCACATCTGAGACTCTCCGGGACCCTGTTTGGGATTTTCTCAGCAAAGACACTGGACTGGTTTGCTATTTCCTTCTCCAGCTCATTTCTCAAATGAGGAATCTGAGACAAGCAGGGTTAAGTGACTGGCCTAGAGTCATACACACACACACACACACACACACACACACACACACACACACACACACTCAAAGATTAGTCTTATGAGTCTTCCTGACCTCAGGTCTGGCACTCTATGCACTATGGCATCATCTACCTGCCCTTAAGACAATCTTGACTCAGGGCATTTTTTTTTGGCTATCTGGGCTCTGACATTTTCTCTGGACAGATAGGTAGGTGGTACAGTGGATAGTGTGCTGGGGTTGGAGACAGAAAGATAATAGCAGATAAAAGTAATAGTGGGTCTTCGTATCCCCAATCTATCTCCATCTCAGGTTGTCTCTCATGTGATGTCCACGTTGGAAAAATGGCAGTGCCGGGGCATCTAGATAGTACAATGGATAGAGTACCAGACTTGGAGTTGGGAGGACCTGGATTCAAATCTGGTCTCAAACATTTCCTAGCTATGTGATCTTGGGCATGTCACTTAATCCCTATTGTCTAACCCTTACCAATCTTCTGTCTTAGAATCAATACTAAGTCAGAAGGTAAGAGCCTTTTTTAGAAAAGAAAAAAGGACTTCCCTATTAATCACCAACTGGGCAACTTTAAGATACATACCTGGAAAATTCTAATACAAACCAAGTAATCGTCCAACCACTACCTGGAAGAACAAATACCAAGTAGCAGCCAATTTGGCTATGGGAAGAGTGAATTGTGCAGCCAATTTAATTTCCTCTCTTATGATAGAGTGACAGATCTCATAGACCAGGGGAAAGAGAGAGATGTCATCGATCTTGATTTCAGCAAGGCTATTGGTTCTGTCTTACATGACAGTCTGTCTCATCAACGAGATAGGAAAATACAGCCTGTTCCATCTGACTATTATGAGGAGCATCTAGTGTGCAGGTCACCTACTGGGCCATCCCTATTCCCTCTTCCCCCGCCATAATAGTTGCTGTAGGGAATGTGCTCAGAGCACTTGGGAGGCAATAACCATAATACCAACTGACATCTGTCTAGCACTCGAGAGCTTATAAATGTCACACCCACGATCACATTTGATGCTGGCAATCCTGCGAGATGAGCAGAGCAGTGTTGTGCAAGTAAGTATTCCTATCCCCATTTTACAGATAAGGAAGTCTATGTTGGAGGAGAGGAAAATCCCTGCTGGTGGAGAGTATTGAAAATATTGGATGGTATAGTGGAAGGAGTGCTAAATTTGGACTCTACAGACTTGGGTTCAAATCCAGAATCTGTCACTTACTATCTGTGTGGCATAGATAAGAAATTTAATTTCTTTGAATTCTAGTCTCTTAATTTCTTTGAATTCTAGTTTCCTCACAGGGGGTAGCGAGGTGGCACAATGGGTAGAGTGCTGGGCCTGGAATCAGGAAGATTTGAGTTCAAATATAGTTTCAGACATTTACTAGTTGTGTGACCCTGCGAAAGTCACTTAATCCTGTTTGCCTCAATTTCCTCATCTGAAAAATGAACTGGAGAAGGAAATGGCCAACCACTCCAGAATCTTTGCCAAGAAAATCCCAAATAGGATCACAGAGTTGGACACAACTAAAATAACTAAATAATCACACGTGTAAAAAGAGCAAGTTAAATTACTGGGCAGAACGTTGGACTTATAGTACAGAAATCTTGAGGTAGAATTCTGTTTCAGACACTTACAGGCTATGTGATCCTGGATACTTACTCCTCTTTCAAACCCAGTTTCCTCATCAGGAACATAGAAATGGTACCTACTTCTTAAAGTTGTGATGACTATATGAAAATAACTATATAAATGCTATTAATAAAGTCTCTTCTAGCACTAAATCAATTATGATCCCTTGATTTTATGACTTAATCTGGACTTTGAAGAATGAGTAAAACAAAGGGGAAGAAAAGGGTATCCCCAGCTAGGGAAACAGCCCATGCAAAGACCTGAGGTGGGAATGCGTATATGCATAGAGGAAGTCTGATGACACTGTAACACCATGGAATATTAGAGTTTTAAGGGGCCTCAGATGTCATCTTTCCTGTAGAATCCCTAACCAGAGTTCATCTAGACTCTGCTTGAAGATCTCAGGGGGAGTCAGTCCCCTCCTAGGGAAGCCCATTGGATTTTTGGACAGTTCTAAAGGTCCAACTTCCTCATTTTACAGACAAAGGAACTGAGGCCCAAAGAGATTCAATAATTCTTTCAGTCTTTCAGCAAGGGAATGAAAAACTCAAGCCTAGAACACGAGTCCTTTCACGGTTAGTTCAATGATCTTCCCATCGTACCACATTCCAATCTGGCTGGAGTACAAGATTCCTATAGGGGAATAGCAGTAGAAAAGATAGATTATGGTCAAATTGCAGAATATCTTATAGTTCTATAGTTAATGGAAACCCATTCAAAGATTTGAGTAGGGAAGTCTCATGGTAAAAATGGTGGAGAGAAATTGCTCTGGCTTTGACACAGAGAATGGATTAAAGGGAAGAGAAAATAGTCAGAGAGACCAGTTAGGAGGCTGTTCAAATAGTTCAAGCAAGAGTTAATAGGGGCCTGAGCTATAGTGGCAAAAAACAGAGAATTAGAGATATATTGGAAAAGGAAGAGTTGCTAGGATTTTGTGATTGATTTAGCAGTGTGGGATAAGAGAGGAAAATGTTAAACATTAAGCTACAAGGGGTGACTAGGAAAACGGTGATAGTGTCTCTGACAGAAATATGGAAGTCAGGAGGGAGAACTTTTCTCACAGGAGATTAAGGCAGGGCAAGACAATTAGTTTAGTTCTAAAGGTTCATTCAATCAACAAGTATTCATTAAGTGTTTAACTACGTGTTTGGCACTGTAACAGATGCTAGGAATGCAGAGAGAAAAAGGAAAGTAATTGTCCTCAAGGAGCTTACAATTCAGCAGGGAAAATAACATATGTAATATAAAATATAAATGTAAATTAATTTGTTGGGGGAGAGGTCTAGCAACTGGGGAAATCAGAAAAACCCTTATATAGGGGGTTGCCGGTTAACAAGAGCCTACTAGGTGCCAGGCAAAATCTGCTGATTGCTGGGGATACAAATACAAAGAAAGGCAAAAACCTGCCTTCAGGGAGCTACCAGTCTAATGGAAAAGGGAACGTGCAAACAACTATGGACAATCAAGATAAAGACCAGATAAATTAGAGATAACCTCTGGAGGAAGACATTAGCATTAAGGATTGGGAAAGGCTTCTTACAGAAGGTGTAAGTTTATCTGGGACTTGAAGGAAGCTAGGAGTCAGAGATGAGGAGGGAGAACATTTCAGGGATGGGGGACAGCCTGTACAAAGACATAGAAGAGCAATGTTTTGTACAAGGAACAGCAAGTAAACCAGTTTGACCAGAATGCTGAGGGCATAAAGGTGAGCGATGGGTAGCCTGGCAAAGTAGGCTAGGTCCAGATTGTAAAGGGTTTTAAATACCAAGCTGAGGAATTGGTATTTGCTTTTAGAAATGATAGTTATCAGAGCTTTCTGAACAGAGTAGTGATATACATGGTCAGACTTTAGGCAGCTTAGACAAAAAGACCAATTAGGAGATGAGAAGATTAAATTGATTCTATATCATTTATTATTGATCCTACTTACTGTTAATTGATTTTGTCGTGTAATTGCCTAAGTTATGGTCTCTGAACTTAGGGAAGAAATTCAGCTGGTCTATAATGAGTTAAATTTAGACATCCAGTTCTCCTGTTTATCAGTATTCTATTTTTGTCTCAAGGAATTCTGCTATCCTTAGGGAATATGGGGAGACACCAGAGAGTCTGGTCCAGGATCTTTACACCACTAAGCTATCTCTCCAGGATGTCTAGTTTTCTGTCCAAAAAAGTCTGGGTCATTCTCCTTGACCTTGCAGGTAGACTCAAAAAAAATGTACTTTCTTAGTTACAGGAAGGAAGAAGGAGGTTGTTGCTAGCTCCTTATTCTTAACTTCCAACCAATCATATTGTTCCCCATGCTTTGACTCTGTAACCAATCCTTTTGTCCTCATGTCCATGACGCTGATAAACAATTGTATTCTTTCTCTGCCTATGAGGTCCTGTTTTTTTGTACTCACCAAAAACCATAAAGGGAAATTATTCTTCTCCTTGGGATCTATGGCTAAATTGAAGCACACTGTGGACCCCTTCTATTAGCAGGTAGCATCCTATTGATAAAATACTATCTTGCCTGGAAAGATGTACTTCAATCTATCTTTGTTGAATTTTATCTGAAACAGAGATTTTTTTTAACTGTCTAGGTGAGTGATGGGCAAACTTTTTAAAAGAGGGGGCCAAAGAAAAGGAAATGCTCATCTTTCAGTCTGTTTCTAAGGCAACTCTTTCGAAGTTTCATTGTATTATATCCTACTCATTGTATTAGTCAGATTAGGAATAATGTTACGGGGCCAGATAGAACATTTCAGGGGACCACATCTGGCCCATGGGCCATCGTTTGCCCATCACTGGTCTAGGTAATAGCTGATGAAGACCTGAACTAGAATGGTGAACTTCTGAATAGAGAGAATTGAAGAGACTTGGTCACTGATTAGATAAAAGGGGAATAAGAAGTCAAAAATTACTCCAATACTCGTAATTCTCAGTGCCTGGAAGTATGGTGATGAACTCACTTGAGATAGTAAGTTAAGGAAGAGGGGTAGATTTGGGGGAGGGAGAGACCATGTTACTGTTTTAGATATGATGTTTCAGATGCCTATGAGACATGCATTTGGTAATGTCCAATGTTGTTGCTTGTCTTTTGTTTTGGAAAAGGACCAATGGCATTATAGGGTGATATTTTTGACTTGTGCATGAGTTGGATTTAAGTGATGCAGAGTTGTACACAGTCATCAGCTTCACTCTCTCTTCCAGAGTCATTTAAATCCAGTGGAAAGCCCAAAGTCAGGATGCAGTGGATGACCTTGGCTTCTTCCATGTCTGATCAAGTTCTGAGCACTCTACATGAAGTACCTGCTTCAGCCACCTTCATGGTCATCGAAACAAATTGTTCTCCTCCAACTATTCCATTGGGGGAAGTCTTCACATGCTTGGGCTAGACATCCCCCTAACCCACCAACAGATCTAAGGCTTTTTAGTTTCCCTCAGCCTGGTGTAGCCCATCTCCAGGGATAGTTTGACTGGGGTGGGACACCTGCTACAGCTTCTTGAAACCACAGGAGAGAGTGAGGTGAAAGGTGGCTACCAAAGGTGGATGGGCATCCCTGACAAGGACTCAGAAAGTTCTCACAACAGAGGTTCTAGTCCACTCTGGGCCACTAGATGATGCCATAGTGGACAGACCACTGACTCATACTAGAGTGCTAGACCACCCCATTCCCCAGGAAGGGAGTATAGTCGGTGCAAAGGGAGGGGAGATGGAGGGTCCTGGTCAAGGAAGAGCAAGTCAATATTGTTGCACTGGGGGCAGCTAAGTAGCACAATGGATAGATTACCAGACTTTGAGTCAGAAGGACCTGGGCTCAGAACTGGCCTCAGATACTTCCTAGCCATGTGTCCCAGGGTAAGTCTCTTAACTCTAATTGCCTAGCCCTTACTGTTCTGTCTTTGAAAGTAAGGGTTTAAAAATATATATTGCTGGACTGCAGAATATGTAGTGGAGGATAAACTGTGAGAAAACTAGAAAGGTAGGAAGAAATCAAATTGTGAAGAGCTTTAAATGCCAAAAAAGAAGACTTTATATTTGACCCTGGAAGAGATGAGGAACCATTGGAGTCCATTGAGAAGGGGAGAGTGAGATGGGTAGACCTATATTTTTGGAAAATCATGTTGGCAGCTCTGTAGAGAGTGAATTAGAGTGGGGAGAGATGAGGCAAGAAGAACAATGAATAACAGTTAATAATAGTCACTAGTATTTATAAAGCAAAAGTGTGCAAAGTACTTTACAAATATTATCTCATTTTATCTTCACAACCCTAAGATAAAGGTGCTATCGTTATTCCCAATTTAGAGATGAGGAAACTGAGGGAAAGAGAAGCTCAGTGACATACCAGAGTCACACAACTAGTCAGTATCTGATGCTGGATTTGAACTAAAGTTTTCCTGACTCTATGCTTTATCTACTATGCTACTGACTGTCTCAGTTTATTGCAATTATTGTCATAGTCTAGGGTAGAGGTGATGAGGGCCTGAACTAGAGTAATAGCTCTGTGAAAGCAGAGAGAAGGGACATATGAGAGATGTTGTAAAGGAAGAAATGACAGGGTTAGGTAACTTATTAGATATGTAGAGTGAGTGAGAGTGAAGGATCAAGGAAGGCACCAAGATTATGAAACTGGAAGACTGGGAGGAGATGCTACTGTCCTCAAGAGTAATTGCAGAATTTTAAAAGTAGGGAATATTTTTGGGGAAATATAATAAATTCTCTTGGGGGCATATTGGGTTTGAGATATTTATGTGACATGTCCCTAGTCCAGTAGACAATTGGTGATGTAGGACTGGAACTCAGGAGAGAGGCTTAGGTGATGTAGTTAGATAGATAGATAGATAGATAGATAGATAGATAGATAGATAGATAGATCTGAGAATCATAAAAATACAGATAATACTTGAACTCCTGGGAGCTGATGAGATCATTAAGTAAGAGTATAATGAGAAAAGAAAAGAAATCCAGGATAGGACTTTTGTTGTACACCCACAATTAGAGGGCAGGACAAGGATGATGATCTGGCAAAGGAGATTGGGAAAGAGACAGAAAGAGAAATGTTCGGAGAAAAGTGTGTCATGAAAACTCAGAGGGAAGAAAGTATCTGATAGGATATTGTGATAAATAGTGTCAAATGCTTCAGGAAGGTTAAAAAGGATAAAAATTGAGAAAAAATAACATTAGATTTGACAGTTAAGAGATAATTGGTACCTTGGAAAGAATAATTTTAGTTGAATGATGAGGTCAGAAGCCAGATTCCAGAAGAGAGGAAATGGAGTCAATGAGTAGAGATGACTTTTTCAAGGAGCTTAGCACAGAAGGGAAGGAGAGATTTAGATTGATAGCTAGTAGAGATTTCAGGATCAAAGGAAGATTTTTTTGTGGCTGAGGTAGCAATACGCATGTTTATAGGACAGCAGGGAAAGAACTAGTATATAGATAGAAATTGAAGATTAGAGGGGGAAAGTGGGCATAATGGTGGGAACAATCTGCTGGAGAAGACTAAAGGGAATAGGATCAAGTTTGCAAGTAGAGGATTGGCCTTACAAGAAGGGTGACTTCTTCATTAGAAACTGGAGTTAAGGAGGAAATAATGGCCAATAAAATCAGATGGATTTGAGATGCAAAGAAGGGGAGAAGAAGGAGGCTGGAGGATAAATGAGCTTTGGAACAGCTGTGGTAGTGAATAAGATAAAGAATTAATTAGAAAGGAGTAAAAGGGTAGCTTTGTTGCCCTGAGGGACCAGTTGAGATTTAACAACATCAATTTAGAGTAGATTCATTCTCTGGTTTCTTGATTTACTCCTTTAATAAAAAAAAAGATTCAGATGATAGGAGTAATCCAGGGTTGGGGTTGGCAAGGAATGATTAGCAGTAGGGATAGGACAAGGGATTGTTTTTGTCCTTTTTTTTTTTTAAGGAGAACCAATGACATCACAGGGTGATGTCTTGACTTGCTTGTGAATTGGATTTAATCAAGGTAGAGTTGTATAAAGTTGTCAATCTCTCTCTCTCTCTTCCTAAGACACAAAAGTCCAGGGATAAAACAAAAGTCAAGATGACTGGCAATGGCCCAGGATGCAAGAGGTGATCTTGGTATCTTAGATGTCTGACCAAGCTCTAGGCACTCCACGGCACTTGCTTCATCTGTTTTCAGCTATTGGAACAAATCGTTCTCATCTGCCAATTGTACCAGGGGGAGTCTTCACATGCTTGGGGTAGACATTCCTCTAACTCAGATAGGTTTGAGGCCTGTAGATGACCCTCAACCTGGTTTAACCCATCTGCTGGGATGGTTTTACCTGGCTGAGTATGCTCCAATGGATACACAGGATAGTGTAGGGTTGAACTGGTTCACCAGTCAAGATTGGGAAGGGAAGAGAGTGTAGCCAGTGCAGGAGTAATGGCCTGGAAAGTATAAAAGTTAGAAAGAGTTTGGGTCCTGGGGGTGAGGGGGGGGATGCTAATGATCAAATAAAAGAATTCCAGAATTCACAACCATAGAAATAAAATATTTGTGGGAGGTGGAAAGAAGGGTGGAGGATAATGGGAAACTGAGGAAATTGAAAGTTCAAATATTTGAGACAACATCAGTATGTATGTTGAAATTCCCTAGTATTAGGACAGGAGTTAGGATGGAGAGAATAATGGTGAGGCAGGCACTGAAATGAGAAAGAAGAGAGAATGACCTAGATGGTCAGTAGATAATTACCACCAGAATCTAGATTGAGTGATAAATTTGATAGCACAAACCTGAGACAAGAGGTTCCTGAGTGATGACGTCAGAGGAAGAATACGATGGAAGTAATGGGGAACAAGGAGAATTCTGATTCCCCAATTATGACCAATGAGTTATTGGTATGAGAAAAAGTATGGAATTGCTAGAGAGGGTGACCAGGGAAGCATCAGGAGGTTACCAAAGGGAGCTTCTACCTTGAATTTCTGTATTGTTTTTGAACTTAACTGTATCAATGGGTGGCTGAAGCAAGCAACCCATTCGTTGGAATTGGGAAAACAATCAGCTTTGTTCACAGACAAGATTGAGTAACTGCCTATGGGAAATAATAGGGGAAAGGATACCGATATTGGAGACAAAGGACCTGTGTTCAAAATCTTACTCTACTCCTCTGTGTGACCAGATCTCGGTAACTTCCAGCAAGTATCTGTCTATCTCTCTACCTATCATCTATCTGTGACATTAAAGGAGCCGAGGATGTTTTAGTCTGTTTAGCTTATCTCCTTCAAAATCCCCTAACTCACACACTCCAACCCATGCTTTGATTTAAGATCAAAAAAATATTTAAAAGGTTACTCTAACTTAGATTCTGTATAAATGCATATTTTTTGGAAGGGGAAAATGGAGGTAGAAGGAATAGGACACAGAAGAATAAAGGATTTAGAAGGATGGGGAAGTTCTCCTGAATTTCCCAAAGGGCATGTCTGGTAGGACTAGATATAATGATGACAACCCTCATCACTCTGTTTCTTACACATGTGATTTCTCTCCCAGCAGCTGGCCTTTCAGGACACTTGACATGTCTGTTCTAGTAATATAAATTCAAGTTCTATTTGGGGTATTGTATTTTCCCCAAAGGGAAAATGGAGCCGGGGAAGAGGGGACTGTTAAGCCCCTTTAAAGAGAATTTGGAGCCTTGTCAATATTTCTAAATACTCATGAATATATACATATATTCCAGAGAGAAGTGTGTACATGAGACAGAAAGAAAAAGAGAGAGCGGGGGAGATAGACAGCAATAGAGAGAGATTGATGTCTATGAAAAAAAATAAGTGCGCATAGAAAGATATGTATTCCTTTTTGCCCCTGGTGGAATGAGCCGGCACAATGAAAATTCTAACAGGCTTTATATCAGGCTATGTGCCAAGGTGAAGCCTCCTGTTTAAAAGAGAAGATGAATTCTGCCCTGGGAAGACGGGGTGCTGAGTTTATCTGGATCCCTTTCACTGCTTCTACAAAGAGCCCTTTCTTCTGGCCCAGATCTTCCTAAACACCACCTACCCATGGCATTTTCTAGCCCTGGATTTCAGAGGAGCCCTGAATGTCATCTTCAGGTTCCCCAAAGGGGCTTCTACCTGGAATTTCTTTAGTGTCCTTCAACTTAACTGTATCTGTGGGTGGTGGAAGCAAGTGGACCATTCAGTGAATTCAAGGAGAAATAATGAATTTTGTTCACAGACAAGATTGAGCAACTACATTTGAGAGGTAATGTGGAAAAGATACTGATGATGGAGACAGAAGACCTGGGTTCAAATCCTGATTCTGCTACTCAGTGTGATTGTAGGCAAATCACTGAACCTCTCTAGATTTCAGTTTCTTCTTTTGTAAAATGAATGGGTTAGACTAGGTCAACTAAAAGATCCCTTCCACCTCTAAACCTATCGTCCTATGAACTTTATTGTTGTTGAGTCATTTTAGTGATGTCTCTTTGAAACCCCCTTTGGAGTTTTCTTGGCAAAGATACTGGGGTGATTTGCCATTTCTTTCTCTAGCTCATTTTCCAGATGAGGCAAGTGAGGTAAACAGGGTTAAATGACTTGCTCAGAGTCACATAGCTAGTAAGTATCTGAAGACAGATCTTAATTCAAAAGAGGAATCTTCTCGATTCCAAGTCCAGTGCTCTATCCACCACGCTGATATCCTATAGCTTCATATTCTAACATTTAAGAATTAAAAATTCTGAATTTAAGAAGGAGATTTAAAAAACGAAGTGGCCACATCTCATGGATAGGCTCCTGAAAATGAGGGTCTGGTTCCAAAAAATAAAATTGTTGTGAAATAAATCACCTCCTAATAACACATTATATGAGGAAAATAACTATTGGGCAATGGTGTGTGCTCTGCCTCATCTCACACTCACTTGCCTGGCCGGCCACCTGTAAGCTTTCAATGCCGGCTAATAAATGCTTGTTGACTTACCTTGGTCTCACTCAGGTTTGCTTCTCACTGCCCTGGACACAGGAAACTGTCTTAGTAGGAGGCACAATTAAACTAAACCAATATGTATTAGGTGTGTGCTCTGGGCAAGGATGCTTTCCCGACTGCTGGTGCTCCGGTTCTCTTGCCTGCCTTGTCCTGCTCCTTCAGTTCCTGTGGTTCTTTCTGGATGTAGACCTCTCTGCCTGGCAATTTGGTCCCTCACCCTCCTTCTCTGCCACTTGAGTGACTGAACACAGATCTTCCAGTTCACTCTGCCTTGCTGCTTGTCTTGTGGGTGTGTACATGTGTGCACGTGTATGTACTTTTCCCGGATTTTTGCCCAATTCCTTCAAATTTCTTTTTATTTTTTATTTTTTTTGCCTCCTGTGATCTTGTGCCACAAGCAGCTAACTACATTAGATGGCAAAGTGAATAGAGTGCCTGACTTGAATTTCAGGAAGACCTGAGTGTAGATACTTAATAGATGTATGACCCAGGGACAACAGTTAACCTCTCTTAGTCTTAGTTTTCTCATCTGTTAAATGGGGGTAATAATTGTGCCTGCTTCACAGGGTTGTAAAGATCAATCAAAGAGAAAGGGAATATGCATTAATATAATATCCACTTTGTACCAGGTACTATCCCAAGTGTCTTTTATAAACATTATCTCATTGATCTGCTCAATAACTCTGCAAGGTAGGTGCTCTTATGATCCCTAGGAAGTACCTGAAGCAGGATTTGAACTCAAGTTTTCCTGACTCCAGGCCCTAACGACTGTGTCACATGATATATGTGATAATATATGTAAAGGACTATGAAAATATTAGTTGTTATTAGTGTAAAGGGAGTCTGATGCAAAGGCAGAATGCCTTGGACAGCATCTCTCTAAGTGGAAACCCTAAGAAGCTTGCTTCTAGGAGAGCCTTGATAGGATGAAAGTACATTGGTAAGATTGGAGCATAGAACAAATGTGCAAATGGCACACTCGTTCCAGACTGATAACCAAGGAATGAGCCTCAGTCTACAGGGCAAAGAAGCTCTTGGACTTTCTATGGAGATATTCAAAAAGACCTTTCAGCATCAGCCTCGACCCTTTGTCCTTTTCTTTAGCTGCACTCTTAGGGGAACTCAGGGACTACTTTGCTCACAGCATCTGGTGAGGAATCATTCTAAAGGGGAGAGATGCTAGGGGTGTTTCCCTTCCAAGGCCATGTAGCCCAAGAAATGGGCCTCAGTCTTTGGTTTCAGCATTTATTCTCTTTCTGTTTTGCATCAATGGAGCAGAGCCTCCAATCTTGTGAATTTGAAAGATCTGGAGGGAACCTTGGCATTCCAAATATTTAGTTTGCAGCTGGGACAGTTACAAATGGCCTGAGGGGCTAAGGAGTGACCCCATAAGTGACCCCTGGGCCCAGTGGTAAGTGAGACTAGGATACTCCAGCAAAGACATGAACTTGGTAGGACTAATATAAGTAGGGATTCTGCTGAGTGGGCCTTCTCCCCCTCTGAGGTGAAGGTGGTATGAGGAAAAGTATGCCCCGAAGGTATTAGAGGAAAGGTTTGCACATTTGTTCTTGACATATCTTCAAAGTAAATAATCCCTTTTTACAATGCTCATAAATGTTATTTGGTTAAATAGAACCAGGACTAGTGCTGGCAGACTAATAATAGAGGGAATGTACCTGGTAGGGGCTCAAGTTGATAGCAGTACAGTAATAGAGGGGAGAAGGGAAGGAGAGGGGGGAAAAATGAGATAATATAGAAATGAAATGAGACAGAAAGACGAAGTGGTAGATGAAGGGAAGAATGAGAATGGGGAGATGGGAGGGAGAGAAGGAAGGAGAAAGTCAAAGAGACAGAGGAGGGAAGTGGAAGCATGAGGATTCAAGGAGCAAAGTGGAGAAAAGAAGGAGAATTGGTAAAGAAGGGAATTAGACAAGAGAATGAGATGGCAGAGGAGGGAAGGGGGCAAAGGGGCATATTTGTGTTGCCCAGGTATCCATAGTTAACACTATTTAGTTATGGTCTGTCTCCCTCTCTACTCCAGGCGATTTCCTCAGGTCTCCTTGGAGGTCACTGCTTATCACTCAGTCCTACCCCCAGCTGGAGATCCAATCCCAGAGAGGTACAGCCCCAGGGCTGGAGACATTACATAGCAAGCCAGCTGAGGGGAAGGTAGTCACATTTCATTATCCTACTGGTGCCCAAATACCTCCTTTCCTCCAGAGTTTTTTGCTGTTCAGTCCTTTCAGGTGTATCTGAATCATTGTGATCCCTTTGGGGTTTTGGGGTTTTTTTGGCAAAGATACTGGAGTGGTTTGCCATTTCCTTCTCCAGCTCATTTTATAAATGAAGCAACTGAGGTAGAGTAAAGTGACTTGCCAAGGGTCACACAACTAGTAAGTATCTGAAGCCAGATTTGAACTCAGGAAAAAGTCTTCTTGACTCCAGGTCCAGCACTCTATCCACTGCACCACCTGGCTTCACTCTCCAGAGTTAGTTAACGTCTTAATTTCTTCTAAAGACTAGAATAGTCCCTTTAAATAAAAATGTTGATGTTCCCATTTATTGGAAAGAAACTCCAGTTGCTGGCTTTTACTGCTTACCTTTTACAGCCTCCTCACTCAGGGGAATATTCCATATCTACAATCTCCCTGAACTGTGAAACTAAAATTCAAAAATAAAGGGCTTTGAAAAGGGACCATAATCTCCTCATAGATCGGAGCCAAGGAGTCCTCCATTCTCTGTCACACCTTTTAGAAGAAGGGTTCAGAACAGAGGCCATGCAGGGACAAAGAGGGCTATCTTGGCAGGCTAGAGCAGGGAAATACAGGTGCTATTGTGCTCTGTGACCCAGCTCCCACAAGCCTCTAGCCCTCTCCCTAGCCCTCATCCCTTCTCCCCCTCCATCTCATCCCCTAGCGGCTCTCCAGAATCTCTGATGAGATGAGAGAGGGACAGAGATGCCCAGCCTCACCCAGCCCCCAAAGTGAGCCCTGTCCTTGACCACCTGGGCCTTGTCTTATGCTCCTATAGATTTTCATCTGTGCTAGGCCCTAGTGCCTCTGTGTCTTTTTTATTTTTAACCCTTACCTTTTGTCCCAGTAATAACTCTAAGAATGTGGGGCAAAATCTAGACAAATGGAGGTATAAATGAGTTACCCAGGGTCACACAGCTAGGAAGTGTCTGAGGTCAGATTTAAACCCAGCTGCCTCCAAGCTCATTATCTAGTAAGGAGAACACTAATTGCTCACATGTTCCAATATGGACCACTTTAAAAAAGGAGACAGGCTTTGGATATGGAGTTTTCTCATTAATCATTCTGGTGGTCATTTGTTATAGCACAACAATAATCCATTATAATCATATACCACAACTCACTTAGTCATTCCCTAAATGATGGCATCCCCTCACTTTCCAATTCTTTGCTATCACAAAAAGAACCGTTATAAATATTTTTTGCACAAATAGACCCTTTCTCCTTTGTTAGAAAAAAATCTCTTTGGTGTACAGAACTGGTAGTGGTATCACTGTGTCAAAGGGTATGTACAGTTTTATAATCCTTTGGGTAGAGTTCCAAATTGCTCTCCAGAATGGTTGGATCATTTTACAACTCTGCCCAAAGTGCATTAGAGTCCCAATTTTTCAACAACCCTTCCAGCATTTATCATTTTCCTTTTCTGTCACATTAGCCAATCTGTTAGGTGAGAGGTGCTACCTCAGAGTTGTTTTAATGTGAATGTCTCTAATCAATAGCGATTTAGAGCCAAAATACCTATTTTTAAAAACCAAATTCTCAGACACTAGGTCAAGAACCCTTGGATTAACTGGAAAAATCTCCTAGGTCCCTTCCAGCTTTAAATTGTATTACTCCAACGAATCTCCTGGGATAATAGAGAAGTTAATTGTCCTGTTCCAAGATCCCCACTTCAAACTCTTAAATATACCTTCCTAATAAAGAAAGTAACTTAAAGCTTGTCACTTAAGGAGCTTAAGAGAAGTTGTGATGTCACCGATGTGAGCATTCCCTCCAGGTACAGCCAGCATCTTATCTGTGACTTCTCATTTTGTGTGAATTGTGTCCATGTTCTCCCATAGTTCCTCTAGAGAGGGTCTTAGAACTGAAGTACTAAAGCTATGGCAAAGGTTGCCAGGAGACCTGGACCTTGCCAATCCTCCATGATAATTGCTACAAGTCACTCAGACAGTGCTCAGACAGGCCTGAGGATGAATGTGAGACATCTGTTCAGTGATGCCACCAAGGGACTTGACCTTCCAGGAGAAGTAAAATGAGTGTCATGGAGTATTGGGGTGTTTTATGATTCTTTGTTCAGGTTCAGCTTTGAATCCTCTGTAACTTGTGTTTCTATCTCATTCCTGAAACACATATTGCACATTGAGGTTTTTTGTGTGTAGTCAGTCAACAAGCATTTATGGAGTATAAATTATATGGTAGGCATTGTGCTAACTGCTGGGGATATAAAGGAAGGTAAAAAAACACTCACGGGACAGATAGGTGGCACAGTGAATAGAGCACCAGGCTTAGTGACCAAAGATCCTGGGTTCAAATCCAGTCTTAGCCAGGTGACCCTGGGCAAATCACCAGGTGACCCTGGGCAAATCACTTAACCCCAGTTGCCTAGCCCTTACCCCTTTTCTGCCGTGGAACTGATAATTAGTATTGATTCTAAGACAGAAAGTAAGGGTTAAAAAAACAAGAACAAAAAACATAGTTGCTTTCTATAAGAACTTCATTCCAAGGGAGAGAAAATATGTAAATAACCATGTACATACAAAATATATGCAGAATAGAATCCAGGGATTCTTAACCTTGAATTTGGGCTGAAAAAATATTTTGATAACTGTATTTCAATCTGATGTAATTGAATCTTATTACATATTAATATGTTAATGTTGGCAGTGGTTATCCTTCATATTCAAAGACAACCCAAATGGCACCACTCTGTTGGGGTCGATGTATAGTGTGATACAAGCTTGGGGGGCACAAAAAGTCCCGAATGAACATTTGGGAGGTAGATAACTCTAAATTTGCACATCTCACATTTCTTTTGAGCTGCTACATTTCTGCTTTGCCCATAGAGCACGGTGCTGCCTTTGATTCAAGCACACCATGCTGTTCCATCCTGTGCCAGCTTCTCCCATGTCTCACAATCCTTGAGAGTGTCCTTGTAGTGCTTCTTCTGATCTCCCTGTGAGTTCTCCATAAAATAACCTTTTAGGCATTTGAACAACGTGACCAGCCCATCAGAGTTGAGCTCTCTATTATGCAATATATTAATATGTTAATGTATTCATGCATTGTCCTATTAATATATAGACACTCCATCTCAGGGCTCTGATCTCTTATTCTGGTCATCCCCTATCTCGGGAACATTTGCCCTCCTCAGGTCCAACTACTGACCTCCCTGGTTTCTATTAAATTCCAATCCAAACCCTACCTTCTACAGGAAGTCTTCCCCAATCTCTCTTAATTGCAATACCTTTCTTCGGTTAATTATCTCCTATTTGTTCCTTCTATAGCTCGCTTTGTATATATTGGCTTCATGCTGCCTCTCCCATTGGACTGTAAACTCCTTGAGGACAGGGACTATCTTTTGCCTCTTTTTGCATTTTCACGTATGAATAAATGTTTATTGATTGATTGATATTATCTTACTAAAAATGTTCATATAATCTCAATTATGTAATATATGAGATTCAATATAATTATAATTGCTTTCCTTTGTAATCATATCTATTTTGGTTTAATGCCTTTAAAAAAAACGTTATTTGGAGAAAAAAGTCCAAAGGCTGCCATAGGCTGCCACTGGGATCTGTGACACAAGAAACGTTAACCCTTGGAATAGATGAAAGGTAATTTCAGAGGGAAGGTGCTAGCAAGGGGGGAGGGGGAGAGGAAGAGAAGGCCTGGGAAAGATCTCCTGTAGCGGTCAAATATGAGCTGATCTTAGAGGAAGCCAGGAGACCAAATTATTCACCATGATCAGATTTGCTTAGTTGTCAAGAAGCCAGTGTTGTCTCCACACCAAAAGGAAGAATCAGAGGGAGATTCACATGGATGTTGTTGTTGTTCATTTGTTTTAGTCACATCCAACTCTTTATAATCCCTTTTGGGGTTTTCTTGGCAAAGATGCTAGAGTAGTTTGCCATTTCCTTTTCTGGTTCATTTTATAGATGAGGAACCTGAGGGAAAGCAGGGTTTAGTGATTTGTCCAGGGCCACACAGTTGTTTTGAAAAGATACTGGAGTGGTTTGCCAATTCCTTCTCCAGTTTATTTTACAGATGAGGAAACTGAGGCAATCAGCATTAAGTGACTTGTCCAGGATCACACAGCTAGTAAGAATCTAATGCTGGATCTGATCTCAGGTCTTTCTCACTCCAGGTCCAGCACTCTATCCAGGAGGTCACCTCACTGCCTCCTTCATGTGATTGACTTGAGACTATTATAATCTCTTCATGAATGAGGTTGATAGATCTTCAGTGCTTCTGAAAATGGTGAGTACTGTGTAGTTTATACCTTCTGCCTTAAAGAATAAATATAGCTTTGGTCCAAGACTCCAATGGGAATCCCAGCTCTTTGGAACTGAGGTATGCAGTATGTTTTTAATCCAGTATTTTCTGTCATTTTTCTGCCTAGTGACCTGTGAGAAAAGCATTGCTGACACTTAGTTTACCAATAGCTAGAGATGGACCCAGGGCAGGGAGGAAAGAGAAAGCTTCTCCCCACTATAAAGAACCTGACAAGTGGTCAGTCATCAAGGCTCTGCTTGAAAACTCTCGTGGAAAGAGAACTCAAAAGTGGGGCTATCAATGGAGTGCTCGACCTGGAGTAAGGAAGACCTGAATTCAAATCTGGATTTGGCCACTTATTAATAGCTGTATGACCCTGGAAAAATCACTGAAACTCAATCTGCCTCAGTTTCCTCATCTGTATGGAGATAGCTAGATGGCACAGTGGATAAAGTTCCAGACCTGAAGTCAGGAAGACTTAGTGCCCTGAATTCAAATCTGGCCTCAGTCACTTATTAGCTGTGTGACCCTGGGCAAGTCACTTAACCCTGTTTGCCTTAGTTCCTTATCTGTAAAATGAGCTGGAAAAGGAAACAGCAAACCACTCTGTTATCTTGGCTAAGAACATCCCAGATAGGGTCACTGAAGAGTCTGACACAGCCAAAATGACTGAACAACAATAATAGCATCTACCTCTCAAGGCTGTGAAGAGGATAAAATGAAATATTTTTAAAGTACTCTGCAAACTGGGAGAACATTGTACACAGTAATAGCAATATCGTATGACAATCAACTGTAAAAGACTTAGCTACAGTCAGCAATACAATCTAGGACAATTCTGAAGGACTTATGACAAAGAATACTATCCGCCTCCAGAGAAAGAGAGTTGGAGTCAGATGTAGATCAAAGCAGACTATCTTCCACATTAGTTTATTTATAGTTTTATTTTGGGCTTTCGGTTTTATATGAGGATTCTCTTACAACAATGACCAATAGGGAAGTATGTTTTGCATGATAATACATGTATAATCAAGCAGATCAAATTGCTTACCATCTCAGGGGGAAGAGAAGGGAGAGTGGGAGACAATTTGGATCTTATAATTTTGGAAAACATATATTTAAAATTGTTATTACACTGAGAAAATAAAATATCTGAATAAAAAAACTCTGCAAACCTTAAAGTGCTATATAAATCCTAGTTATGTATATTGTTGGCAACATTTTGATTAGAATTAGAAGTTCTGCCCTCCCCCAGGAATAGAAGGTTATTTCAGTGGTCTCTTGGTAGAGATAAGACATTGGTGAATTTATGTCCCACAGAAGATACTGAATTCCATAGCTTCCTATTTAAGGGCCATGGGGAAGAACTGAAAATATTTAGATAGCCTTGAGAAGAAAAGACTCAGAGGGAACAGGATAGTCATCTTTGAATACATGAAGGCCATGTAATATGGAACTGGCATTAGAGCTGGTCTCTAATAATTAACTTTTTTTCTTGACATCACTGTTGAAAATTTTGTTGTTCAGTTGTTCAGTCATATCAGACTCCTTGTGACCCCATGGACTGTAGCATACCAGGCCCTCCACTATCTTTCAGTCTTTCCAAGTTCATGTTCGCTGTTTCCATGACATTATCGATCCATCTCATCCTCTGTGGTCCCCTTTTCCTTTTGCCTTCAATTTTTCCCAACATCAAAATCTTTTCCAATGAGTTCCGTCTTCTCATTATGTGGCCAAAGTATTTAAGTTTAGCTTCAGGATTTGACCTTTTAGAGAATATAGTCTGAATTAATTTCCTTAAGTAATAACCAATTTGATCTCCCTGCTATCCAAGGACCTGCCAAAGTCTCCAGCACCACAATTTGAAAGTGTCAAGTCTGTAGTGCTCAGCTTTCCTTATATAAATCCAACTCTCACCACCATAAGCTGTTACTGGAAAAGCCATAGCTTTGACTATAAATATGCCTCTTTACAATTTCTACCCATGACTCCTGGTTCTGGTTCCCTGGGGCCAAACAGAACAAGTTTCATTCCTGTTCCATATGACAGCTTTCATATATTTGAAAGTCAGTTATCACGTCCCCTCTGAGTCTTCTGTTCTCCGGGCCAAATGCTCTCCTTTCTTCTCATTGACCCTCACATAGTGAGGAGTTCAGTGGCTGTTGGCAGATGTCGGTTTCCCAGTGTCTGTCTCCCAAAGACCCCCGAGGAGCTATGAGACCGACACCAACCGACATCAACAAGAGGACCTTCTCCTCATCTCTATGGGAAGGAGAGAGCAGAAATCTCCAGAGGGGTGAGAAGTGATGGAGTGTGCTAAGGATTTTTATCTACACCTGTGGGAGAAGATTGTCATCGTAACCAAAAAACAAGGGGATCGGTGTGAGCAGGCAGAGGCTGCCAGCCTGCCCTCGCCCGCAGTGTCACAACACCATGGGGGAAGGGAGCGAGGAAGGGAGGATGCTGTGACTCTGAGATCCAGATTCTCACTGAGGCTGAATGGAAACCAGACCTAGAGACGCAGAAATCTGTACCCATTATAGGGTAGCTATTGTGCTGATGAGATAGCCCCTGGTGATCCTATGTTCCATCCCCTGCCATGTTCCCACTCCCCAGAGAGAGGTGAATCTACTTTACCAATCCTTGTTCATTGAGTCTGTTTGCTTTTTGTTTTGTCTCTTACTTTAAAAGAAACTAGTTTCTCTAATACCTTGTGGTTATTCATTACTGAGTGGGTTTGTATGTGCCCTTTCAGGTTAAATGCATCTGAGAAAGAGGTGTTGAGAAAACCAGGGGAAGGGATGGATAGATTTTATTGTATGTGTATTTTGGGGGGGGGGACAAGGGAATAGGCATTTATATAACACCTACTATGAATCAGGCACTGTGCTAAGTGCTTTACAAATATTATCTCATCTGATTCTCACAATAACTTTGCAAGTTATTTATCTATTATTTATTTCCATTTTATAACTGGGAAAACTGAGGCAGACAGTCAGGGGTTAAATGACTTGCCTAAAGTCACACAGCTAGTGCATTTCTGAGGCAGGATTTGAATTTAAGTCTTCCTGATTCCAGTCCCATCTACTGTGCTACTCGGCTGCTTCACTAAAGTTGGAAGGCATTCTATTGCAAAATTGGAGGGAGTGGGGGGAATAAGGGGTAAAGGGCATAAAATACAGGATTTGTAGTCAGAACATGAGTTCAAACACTGTTACAAATACTACTTGTATGACCCTGAGCAAGTCACTTAACACCTTCTCTTGCTTTGGTTTCCTCATCTGTAAAATGGGGATAATAATAGCATCTATCTTCCACAGTATTTGTCAGAGGCAGAACTTGAACTCAAGTCTTCCAGGTTTGGGAAAAAGCTCTCTATCCATTACTCCACATTATATCTCTTTATACAGCTTAAGTTAGGATGCCAAACTATTGACAATCTGACTGCAACCTTCCCTTCCCTTAAACCAGTGGTTCCCAAACTTTTTTGGCCTACTGCCCCCTTTCCAGAAAAAATATTACTTAGAGCCCCCTGTCACATACTATCACTGTTCCCTTACAAGTTATTCACCGCCCCCAAATGCACTGCCCCCCTGGATCACTGCAGCACCCATCAGGGGGTGGTGGCACCCACTTTGGGAATCACTGCCTTAAACCCTTATATGGATGCTCTGCTCCATTTAGACTCATAACTCCTCTACTCACTCTCTCCTCAATATGCCTTGCTAATTCGTGGCTCCAAATCTTTGCATGTAACTGATTTTCTCACTTGGAACATTCAGCCCTACCCCCAAATTCTTTTAACCAACATAGTCCTTTGTTGTTGTTATTTAGTCATTTCATTGACTCTTTATGACCCCATTTGGGGTTTTCTTGGTAAAGATACTGGAGTGGTTTACCATTTCCTTCTCCAGCTCATTTTACAGATAAGGAAACTGAGGCAAACAGGATTAAGTGACTTACCCTGGGTCACACAACTAGTCTGAGACTGGATTTGAACTCAGAGCTTCCTGACTCCAGGCCTAGCACTCTATCCTATGTACCACCTGGCTGTATCATAATCCTACTTTTTTTCCAAGATGTAGTTTAAGTTCACCCTCTCCCTAAAATTTTCCTAACCTCTCCCTCCAATAGACTCTTTTCCCTTTGCACTCCTATAGCATCTTCACTTGTACCATTCTTTTTACACATCACATATTGCCATATATAGTTAGTTCTCTGAGCTACCATGCAGTGCTATATAATACTAGTCTTGGAGTACAAGGATGTGAATTCAAATCCTTCTTTGCTATTTACATAGGAAAGTTGCCTGTGATCACACAGTCAGCGAGTGACAAATTCAGGGCAATGCCAGGCCATAACACTTTTCCTTCTACTAGACCTTAACTTAACAATAGACTCACAAGATTATAATTCAGACTTCTAGTCCAACTCCTTCCTTTTAAAAAAAAATTTTCAGATTATGAAACTGAGGCCCAAGGAGGTTGAGCTCAAGATCATATGGCTAGTAAGGGCCAGGATTTGAACCTATGTTCTTTTATTTTTTTAACCCTTAACTTCCATCTTAGAATCAATATAATGTATTGGTTCCAAGGCAGAAGAGCAGTGAAGACTAGGCAATGTGGATTAAATAACTTGCCCAGGATCATACAGCTAGGAAGTTAGATTTGAACCCAGGACCTCCCATCTCTGGATCTGGTTCTCAATGTACCGAGTCACCTAGCTACCCATGTGCTTAAAAATTTTTTTTAATTTTAATTTTATTTAAACTACATGTAAACAAACATTTTTAACACTTAAAAATTTTGCTTCAAATTCTTTCTCTTTCCCTCTTTCCTCCTTTCTCTTTGAGAAGGCAAGCAATTTGACATAGATTATATATATTCAGTCATGCAGAACATTTCCATATTAGTCATATTGCAAAAGAAAATGCAGACCAAAAAACTCCCCAACAATAATAAAGAAAGTGAAAGTATGCTTCAATTTGCATTCAGACCCTGGCACTTCTTTTCTCTGGAGTTGGATAGCATGTTTCATTACAAGGCCTTGCAAATTGTCTTGGAATATTGTATTGCTGAAAATAGCTATGTGTATCACAGATGATCATTGTACAATATTGCTGTAACTATGTACAATGTTCTCTTGTTCTGCTCACTTCGCTTTGTATCAGTTCATACATGTCTTCCCAGTTTTTTCTGAAAGCATCCTGCTTGTCAATAGTATTGTACCACAACTTGTATAGCCATTCCCCAATTGATGAGCATCTCCTCAATCTATATTCTTTCTACTGCTTTCCACTGACCCATCTCTTATTGAACATAAATTCATCAATTTTTCAATGAATGGCCAAACCAAGTAGTTGATCTGTCATGGATCCCCTGCAGTGAATCTTATCTCCTCAAACTCTCTGGAAACTCCTGGTGGATGGGGGGTGAAGACAAAATCCACTTCCCGTTCCCTCTCTCTGAACTAATGCAGTGTCCATTTATCTATTTGTACATAGTAGATACTCAGTGAATGACTAATCATTCCTTTCCTGATTCTCATCATCACTAGATGATGTAAAATACACAGTTATGTTACTGGAGACTTGTCTACATGGAATTTTGTCATCGTTCTCTGCTTCTACAGCTTGTCTCCTCAGCAGACAGTAAGGGCAGAGACTGGGTCTTCTGTATTGTGTTTTCCTAGCTGGGTACACAGTAAGAGGTCAATGTTTGTTGAAAGAATGAATATGTCTTTGAAAAAAAATGATGATTTGTTGTTGTCTGGTCATTTTTTTTTCATTTGTGTCTGACTTTTTGTGAACCTACTTGGGATTTTCTTGGCAAAGATGCTGGAGTAATTTGTCATTTCCTTCTCCAGCTTATTTTGCAGATAGGAAACTGAGGCAGGGAGTGGAGTGTGACTTCTCCAGAGTCACACAGCTACTGAGTGTCTGAGGCCAGATTGGAACTTAGAGATGAGTCTTCCTGACTCTAGGCCTGGCACTTGGTCCTCTGTACCACCTAGCTTACTTTAATTTAGCTCTAATTGTTCACAAGATTTTTCTTATGTAAGGTCTTGTTTCTTTTGTGTAATTTATAAAATTTCTGTTTTATTCTGGGCTTACCAAACCCTGAATAAAATAGACATTTTCATATGTGTGGTAAGAAAAAAGAAAGAGAACCATACATGAAACTGTAGATCCCTATTATATATAGCTTGCTTTTCTTTTAAAATATAAGTTCATGTTGGAATCTAAGGGCAGATCAAAGCATGCCATCTTCCACTATATTTCCTCCATGAGATTTCTATTGTATGTGTGATGTGTGTCTTCTCTCATGACATGAGTGATATGGAAATATGCATTACATGAAAGTACAGGTATAATTTACCAGACTATTCACTGCCTGGAGGAGGGCATAGGGAAGGATAAATTTTGGATTTTAAAATGTCAAAAAGTGTTTCTACATGTAACTGAAAAAATAAAAAAGCAAATAAAAATTTTTAAATGATGATAAGCTTTTAGGCTAATGGCATAGCTTTCTAGCTATAACTCTTTGCCTTCAGACTGGCCAAGCAATAAACATTGCCATGGGCACTCGGATGGTGAAACAAGCTTGAGGCAGCCAACAGATCATTATTGAGAGACCACAGAACCTCAACATTTGAACTTGGCACCTAGAATTAGATCTCTCTCTCTCTCTCCTTCTCTCTCTCTCTCCTACTCCCTCTCTCTCTCTCCTACTCTCTCTCTCTCTCTCTCTCTCTCTCTCTCTCTCTCTCTCTCTCTCTCTCTCTCGCCTTCTCTCTTTCTCTCCCCACTCTCCTACTTTTTTTATGGCTCAGCAAGATGGATTCTCCTCATCTCTTTTCCCGACATCTTCTCCCAATATCAAGTTCAAATGTCATGGTTCTTGTGACCTCATGGTAAAGGTCTATTGGCTGTCATGGGAACCCTTGCATGCTGAGTGCCTGTATGTAATTATGCTCACTGGTTGGCCATTAGGGAGATAAAAATTTATGGCTAGAAGCTATGCTATTAAGCCTGACATTTTATCATCCTTTTTCATAAACATATTAATTCTTTCAATCATTCAGCAAACATTTGTCTACCTCTTAAGGTCAAAGGGTTACACAGGGTTACAGAATCAAACAAAAAGCAAATTCCACTTATAATTATCCTTTCACGTACCAGTAGAATCTTAGGATTCTGAACAAGAAAGAATCTTATTCATTCAGTCCAAATCTTTCAAATTACAGATTAGAAAATTGAGTCCTAGAGATGTTAAATGATTTGCCCAAAGGTAGTAGAAATGAAATTTCTATCCAGGTCCTCTGCAATCATTCCCCAGCACCCCAATGCCCATTCAGCAGCAGCAGCTGCTGCTGCAAGTATAAAGAGGGGCTTATAACAAATCTTAGAGAACCCAGTAATCTTGTGCTCCCAGCTAAACTTGATGCAGGGCCCAGCAGCAGCAGCAACAACAGCAGAGAGCCATGCCTCAACAAGGGCATTCATCAAAGAAGCTAGAAGTCACTGAGGTCCCTCAGGCAACTGAACAGATGGCATAGGGTGGGTGTTCCTGACTGAGCCAACAGGCGCCACCTTCTGTTCAAAATTCCCCCCAGAGCTCAGGGAATCCCTCCCAGATGTTCTCTCGCCCACCCAGCATCAGTCATGTGGACTGGCTCAGGGAGAAGACTGTTAAGAAATTATAAGAAACCCCAAGGGTCTCTCTTCTCTATCAAGAATAAACAGGGAGGGGAAGCTAGATGGCTCAGTGGATTGAGAGTCAGGCCTAGAGATGGGAGGTCTTGGGTTCAAATTTGACTTCAGACACTTCCTAGTTATGTGACCCTGAGTAAGTCATTTAACCCCCATTGCCTAGCCCTTACTGCTTTTCTGCCCTGGAAGCAATACACAGTATTGATTCAAAGATGGAAGATAAAGTTTAAAAAAAGAAAGAAAAAAGAAACCTAGTTATTTACATATTGTTTCCCTTAATAGATAGGGTGCTTCTTTTAGGGTAAGGGTTTAAAAAATATAAAAAGAAAGAAACAACATGTAAATATCTAGGTTTCTTTCTTTCATTTTTAAACCCTTGTCTTCCATCTTAGAATCATGGGCTAGGCAATGGGAGATAAGTGACTTGCTCAGGGGAGCACAGCTAGGAAGCATCTGAAGTGAAATTTGAAGCCAGGATTTCACATCTCTAGGCCTGGCTCTCAATCCATTGAGCCATCTAGCTGTCCTCCCTAGGTTTCTAATAGGTGTTGCCTTTCTCAGCTGACACTCCAAATCCAACTTCTTCATTTTACAGATGAGGAAATAGAGGCTCAGCAAGGCTAAGGATTTGCCCAGGGTCACAAAGCTAGCTAGGGGCAAAGTTTTGTTTCAAAATGGAAACTGGATTTGGTCAGAAAATATGGATTCAAATTGCAATCTCCCCTCTCCCCCCCCCCCCACCCTTCCTATTCACTACCTAAATAGCCTCAGGAAAATCACTTTGCTTCCCTGGGACTCATTTCTTTTCTCTTCTGTGAAATAAAAGGATTGGCTCACTCTCCAAAGTTCTTTCAGCCATAATTCCTAGGTTTTTTGACTCCTATTAAGGCTCTTTGCATTACATCAAGTTTCCTTTCATTCATTCAGTATTTATTGATCACTCCCTATGATCCAGGCAGGGGGGATTTAAAACAACAACAACAACAATATTGAAAATAGTTCCTTACCTTCAAGGAATGTAAATTCTCCTGGGTAAGGTGTGAAAAAGTCTCCTTCCTGACTCCTAAAATTTCCTCACTGGAACATTTGCTCCTTCACTAAATCCAGTTACCTTCTTTCTTCTCTCCCTCCTTTCCCTTCCCCAGTTTCCTCCTCCTCTTCTTGGGTTTAAGAATGGAAGTCATCATTTGCTCCTAAGGCCATCAGAGTTTGGGGGGATTGTATTTATATGTGAACACCCAAAAGAAGTACCAGAAGCCAATGGGTGAAAAATGTTCTCTCTATAGGGAGTTCCCTTATCCATCAATTGGGGAATGGCTGAACAAGTTGTGGTATATGGTTATGATGGAATACTACTGTGCCATAAAAAATGATAAGCAGGATACTTTCAGAAAATCCTTGAAAGACTTAGATGAAATGATACAAAGTGAAATGAGCAGAACCAGGAGAATATTGTACACCGTAACAGCAATATTGTATAATGATCAATTGTGAATGACAGCCATTTTCAACAATACAAAGATTCAAGTCATTTCCAAAGGACTTCTGAAGAAAAAAGCTATCCATCTCCAGAGAAAGAACTGATAGAGTCTGAATGCCTATTGAAACATTACTTTTCCATGTTTTTTTAGGCCCGTGTTTTCTTTTACCTGACTCTTATGGAAATATGTTTTGCATGACTGCAAAACTTATATGTATATACTATGTACATGTGTGTGTATATATGTGTATAGGTACACACACATATGCAACAGGATTTAGTGAAGAAGCAATTATACTAGGAAGGAAATTTTAGGTGTCAGGAAGGAGAGTATCTCACATCTTACTCAGGAAAATCTATATTCCTTGAGTAAAAGGAATTCTTTTCCTTATTTTTTTTAAATTGCCAGCATCTAGCACAGAGTAGATAATATATGTAAATAAATATATGTTTATACATTTAACTTATATCAAGTTGCTTATATCTCAAGAAGGGGAGAAGGGAGGAAGAGAATTTGAAACTCAAAATTTTTAAGAAACAAATGTTAAAAATTGTTTTTACATTACTGGAAAAAAAATAAGTATGAAACTAAAGGGAGTTCCCTGCCATCTCAAACCCCAGCACCTCCAAGATTTAAGATAGTTACTAGTTGTGTGAGCCTGGACAAGACCCTTAACTTCTCTTGGTCTCCATTTCCTCAATTATAGAAGGATCAGGTTACTCTAGGGTTCTTTCCAGGTTGAAATCAATGATCCAATGACTAAATTCTCATCTAAGAACATCTCTAATTTTTCACATTCTAAAGGAGCTGGAGTATCTCATCTACCTCTCCTGAATGGTTATCTACCTCTCTAATTATGTCCAACTCCTAACTCCACTCATTTTTCCTGGACTACATCTTGCAATCTTAAAATCTCCAGTATATTAATATCCTAAGAATTAGTATTTCAGGGACCCTTAGATGTCATCTAGATAGCAAAGACTGCTGAAAGACACCTCAGGGACCATCTCATTCTACAGATGAGGAAACTGAGGTCTAGGGATGGGAAACAATCTTCAGAAATACAAAACCTTTGCTGCCCAAACTCAGAACCATAAAAAGCTCTAAGTTGGTTCCTTGAGGCTTGCTTCAGCCTGTCTAAAATCTGGTCACTTCTGAGCCTTCAGAATCTGAAGCCTGAGAATCATGAGTCCCCATGGATGTACAAAACAGAGGCACTTCAAGGGAAGGTGTCACTTTGCAGGGGCGAGAGCTGCCCATTGTTTTCTTTGCCCAATCAAATCTCAGGGTCAAACACGGAGCAAAGAAATCAGAGATGCCCCACCCAGTCCCTTGCTGTGACAGGAGACTCTCTGGAGAGTCCTTGTGGGAATGTCTCTTCCCTAGATTCAGGTGTCAGTCCAGCTGGGCACAGAACCAAGGCCTCCTGGTTCCCAAGCCATTCACCCTTCTCTCTCTGGTCAGAAGGGATCCCCAGGGGATTTCAATCCAGTCCCTTAGCTTTGGAAATCAAATAAAGAAGATAGTGGGGCAGCGCAGTCCTGTACCAGGGAAGCCTCTGAAATGAACAGGGGCTATTCCCCTTCTCTCTTGGGATGTCCCCAGGGGAATGATGGTTGTGGATCCTTCTCTGTTGAAGAGAAGCAGGCTATCTTGGGAAACCAGACCTGAAATATCAATTCCCATCCCTAATTTATCTTCCAAAATGTTTGCCATTTACTGACAGCTATGGACTCAAGAAGACGGGAGTTCAAATCCTTCCTCAGACACTCACCAGGTGGGTGACTCTGGGCAAGTTACTTAATCTCTGCCTGCCTCAGTTTTCTCATCTGTATAATGGGAAAAACATTATGAAACTCAAATGAGATAATATTTGTAATGTCACTTAGCAGTGTCTGGCACATAGTAGGTGCTATATAAAATGCTTATTCCTTCCCTTCCCCATTAGGTACTGCTTCCTTTTCCTCCTTTCTGTTCTCCCCTTGCCTCCTGCAGGGGAAGCCACACTTAGCCACTGATCTCCATTCTTATTGATTTCTTCTTTCCAGCTGAATTCCGGTGGAGGGTCCCATCCCCCTACTCTTATTGGCAATCTTTTGTCTGGGCACACCCATCAAACTAAACACTCCATTACTTGTGTTTTAGCTCTACCCATCTCTATAAGTGGATTCTATTTCTCTCTGTGTATATAACAGAGATATTTCTATGTCATTACATAATGATATTGATTTCTTTCATTTGCATTATAGTTTTTAGATAACTTTTCACATCTTTTACTTCGCTTGCTCCTTCAAACCATCCTGTGAGAGAGGAAAGACAAGTATTACTATTACTATTATCTTCATTTTGTGTATGAGGAAACCGAGACTCAGAGAAATAAGTGATTTTCCTGAGGTCCACACAGCTCATATATGTCAAAACTGGAGCTCAAGCCCCCATTTTCTGATTCCCAATCAGTTATAGTTTCTGCTATCACTTTGCTACCTTAAGGACTGTTTATTCTTTCTCTGACTACATCGTCTGTGTCTTTCTTCCCACACACTTCCAAGTTAGCAAGCATTATTAAAGTTCTTATTATGTGCCAAGAACTGTGCTGTGTTAGGAATACAAATAGAAAGAAAGACAATCTCTGCCCTAAAGGAGTTTACATTCTAAAAGGGGAAGACAATACATAAAGGAAGCTAGAAGATTGGAGCAGGAAGGGAGAGATGAAAATGGTAAGATAAAGTCCAGAGAGTCAAAAGTGTGGCCTGGTTAAGAATAGAGACGTGGCTGGCCTATGTGTCCATCTTCCTTAAAATGGAGATTCTGATAGGAGGTAGTCCATCAAATGAAAAAGTCAAAGGAGCGGGGAATACTTCTAATGTGTAAATCCCAGAGATAGAGACCAGGGTGAATAGGTTTCTGTGGCTCTTGCCCAGATTTACAGAACTAAGGTACGAGAAAACAACTGCCTCGCTCCCTTTACTCCCTTTACTCCCATTTTGAGAACTTAAAAAAAATGATCACAGTTCCAATCAGTTAACAGGATTGAACGCACACCAGGGCCTTTGTCCAAGATGCTGGCAAATTTTCAAAATTGGCTATTTGTTTCCTGGGATCTTAACCTGTCTTCTCTGTTCTCCTTGAATCCTATTTCCCTTCCTAAATGAGATCTTTCCCAAGCCCCTTCAGAAGATTGTTCCTCAAAAAAAAATTGTTCCTCCTCATCAAAGTCTGTACTAGAAAGGATCTGATAAACACATTCACACTGAAGCGTCTGCACAACACCGTTGAAGTTCCATATGGTCTTTCCAGGAAGTATTTGCATTTTATCAGGAGACAAGGAATTTAACCAAAGGAATAGGTCTCTATCTGTGAAAATTCTGGCTATCAGCAGGCTCTGTGTGAAGTTCCCCATTCTCATCTGTACCTCCTGACTTCCCTGGCTTCCTTGAAAGTACAAGCTAAAATTCCACCTTCTACAGGAAATCTTTCCTGATGTCTCTTAATTCGAGTGCCTTCCTTCTGTTAATTATTTACAATTTAGTCTGTAAAGTAACTTTTTTGCATTTTTTAGTGGGGAAATTTTTTTTGTACCCCTTGAAATCTCACCACCTCAGATGACTACCTACCTTGCCCAGCCTAAGGACAGCTAAGGTCCACTGTGAGGTGCCCAGGCCCCCAGTTGCCCAGGCAAAAAATGGAGCTGTCCCAGACTCCTCACTCTCTCTCGAACAACCCTACCCAATCTGTTGCCAAGGTCTGTTGATTTTGCTTTATGCTATATCTCATATACATCTCCTCTCTTCTAAAACTGTCATCTCAGGGCAGACCCTCATCACCTCCTACCTGGACTATAGCAATAGCAGGCTAATGGGACTGCCTACCGGCTCCAGTCTACTCTTCACTCAACTGTCAAAGTAATATCCCTAAAACACAGGTCTGACTTTATCTCCCTCCTACCCCTCCCCTAGTAAATTCCCATGACTCCTTATTGCCTTCTGGATCAAATATAAAATGCTCACTTTAGCATTCAAATCTCATTATAGCCTTTCCTTCTCCCCACTTTTCCAGTCCTCTTACACTGTACCCCTATCTACACAGCCACACAGACACACACACACACACACACCATTCTCTGCCATCCAGTGATACTGACATCTGAACTCTTCCTCAAATGTGACACTCCATCATCTCCAGACTAGGCATTTTCATTGGATATAGATGTATTCACAGTGAAGTGTCTGTAAAACACCAATACATAACAATATGGTCTTTCTGGGAAGGTATTTGCATTTTGTCAGGAGATAAGAAATTTAACCAAAGGAATGAATTTCTAATTCATTCAAAGGAATGAAATTCCCCATTCTCATCTCTACTTCCTGGCTTCCTTTAAGTACAAGCTAAAATTCTACTTTCTACAGGAAATCTTTCCTAATCTCTCAACTCTAAAATCTTCTCTCTATTAATTATTTCCAATTCATTCTGTAAATAACTTGTTTGCACATAGTTATTTGCATGTCCTCTCCCCATTAAATTGGCAGCCCCTTAAAGGCAAGGACTGTCTTTTGCCTTTTATCATATCTCCAATTCTTAGTACATAGCAGGCACTTAAATTGTTATTGAGGGACTGACAAGAGACTAGAATTTAGAGGCAGAGATCTGTGTGTGAATTCTGATGCTGTCATTTATCATTTAACTCTAGGCAAATCACTTTACTTCTCTGAGGCTCAGTTTCCTCAGCTATAAAGTAAAAGGGTTGAATTTTTGTCTTTGTGTTCCCAGAATCTTGTTGTGTTTCAGTTACAGCTGACTCTTTGTGACCCCATTGGGGGTGTTCTTGGTAAGGATACTGGAGTGGTTTGTCATTTCCTTCTCCAGCTCATTTTACAAATGAGGAACCTGAGGTTAACATGGTTAAGTGACTTGCCCAGTGCTTAGCACATAGCAAGAAATTAATAAATGTTTGTTTATTGATTTATTGAATTTAGGAAATTTTCAGACTGGAGTAGTTGACATTAATTTTTTTAACTAAAATTTCCTTGATTTCTTTTGTTTTTTAAATCACAGAAAATTCCAGATATCCTCACCCCATGCCCACGATCTTCCCCTATTACAAAGAAAAACGATTAACTAAAACCAACTAACATAGTAACTAATTCTGACCTAGCATGTAGTGTTTAGCACCTGGAGCTCTCCATCCCTGTGTAGAAAGTGAGCCCCAGATGGGGAGGCAGGATGTTTTATAGCTACTCTTCCCATCATACCACCTTAATAAAAGCCTTTGCTAAAAGCTAATATTATCTACTGGCTTATTATTCATGGGAAGCACACCAGTATAGGCTGGTGTGATAATTAGATTAAGTCTACACTGCCCATCTTTAGATTTAATCACCAAAGGTGAGAACATCTCTAATTCTGGGAGGTCCTAACCCTAGAGTGGGTGACGAATCAGAATCAACTGACTGCCCTCTAGGCAGTACTATGAAAATCATCTATTGTGATTGGACGTGCAAATTAGGAGGGAGGCACAGGAAGTGACACATAAGTGACCCCTTTCAAAAGAGGGAATTGAGTGAGTGAGAGGTCCTCTGTGGAAGAGAGCATCTGGTGATGGACCTTTTCTGGTTCATGGAGGAGTGTTGGAATGCTAAGACCCTGGTGAGACTGCTTTAGATATCTTTTTTGAATTCCATGTGGTGAGTTTAAAGACTGACTGAATCTTCCTGAACTTCTCTTAAGAAATTTCTTTTCATAGACTCTGTGAATGAAGTTTACTCCATTCACCTCTGGGCCTCTGGCCCTCTAACTCTCGGCTGAGGGTTAATTAGATCTACTTGGATTAATTAGAGGATCATAGTAAATTACCTACCGGGTTAGATTCTTATTTCCTCTCTCTCTTCTTAATTGTAAATAAACTTCCATAAAAGTCAATTTTGACTTGAGATTATTCTTAATTGAAGATTGATAATAGTTCAATCCTCTGGCGACCATCTTTTAATATATTGAACCTATAAAACCCCTTTTCCCCCCTTACACTGGTGATATTTTGTAGTAGGAGTAGCCATTTACAGAATACTTATAAATGCAAGTGTGCGTTGTAGAAGTAACTTGGAGGAGCTATTACACTATAAGGGCTCATCTGAGATACATTTAGGTCTCTCTATTCATTTACAGAGATTCAGTGGAAAGATTCTCCATTTAGGGCTCTACTACTTGAATGTTCTCCCAGCTCAAATCACTTTCTGGTGTTACTTACCTTCTTACAAGTACTACCTTTCCCCTTGAGATGCCTCTATCCCACCTCCTGCCCTCCTGATGAGTCCCTACTCTGGATAGCCATTTTACGAGAGGTCTCAACTCTCTTCACTTCCAGTTTAACTCATTCTCTAGACTTCTCTATCACTTTACCAGAAGCCCTACTGTCTCCACTATCAGTTTCCAGTTACCTTTTTATGTCTTCCCCTATTAGAATGTAAGCTTCTTGAATTTAGAAACTCTCTTGTTTATATGTCATTGTATCCTGAGTGGACAGTGTCTGGAACTGAGTAAGAGCATAACAAATGATCTACTGACCTATCTCTCTCTCTCTGTCTCTCTGTCTCTCTGTCTCTCTCTGTCTCTCTGTCTCTCTGTCTCTCTCTGTCTCTCTGTCTCTCTCTTTCTCTATCTCTCTCTATCTAACTATCTATCTTTTGCAGAGGTCCACTATAAAAAATTAGACTTTGCTAAGAGCTGATCATGTCTCTTAGCTGATTATTAATGAAGAGCATACTAGTTTGGGCTCATTAATTTCAATATGTAGGAGTAGTCCTCCATATATAACATCTTTTCTAGTATGTTCCCTAACTTGCATTCATAGCTGCATATTGTGTTTCCAGGGATCAGCTGCTACTCCCAGGTTCTAGGTTGTCTTGTGGGTGGCTATGTCTACTTTTATAGCTCAACATCTCCCATTGACATATTCCTCATAAATAATCAGCCAAGAGACAGATGAATGCTTAGAAACGGCATTTATTAAGGGGTGCAAGAGTAGCTTTCTTTCAGTAATACATACATCATCAGGTAGCATTAAGTATGAACTCAGAACACAATGGTATCGAGGCATACCCATAGGGAATATGTGGAGCTAAAGCTACTCACTCTACTTCATTTCTCTTCTAGTGGCTCCTCAGCTATTCCCAGAGAGCAGCATCTCAGCTGGGCAAAGTCTACTACTCTTCAGAGCTGACTCTTGTTTGCCAGGGCTATAGCTCTCTTGAATTTCTTAGCCAGCTCTCTTTTCTGCTGCCAGAGAATCCACTCCTCAAAGCTGCTTTCTTTCTTGAGAGACTTATCAACTGACTAACTTTCATATCTATGTCTGTCTAAGTGAGTACCCCTAAGCACTAGAGGGATTTCATGAGGGCTGGCAGATCTTTTAGCCCCCAAAACTTTTAGCTTCAAGTTCTGACAATGACTTCAGACTGACACATTAAATTCTCCAGCTCAAACCAATAGTATTCTTCTATAGGGGAGGAGAAGTTTTCAGCATGTGACTTTTCTCCACTTGAAGTCTATGAAGCACTTCTTTGTCTTAGGTATTTGCAAGGTTCATTTGTACCCTCAATGCTTATGAAAAAGTAAAAAACAAATAATCCTCTCTGTTTCCGGTTGTCTCTCTATGTCTATGTCTAAGCCTTTATCTCTTCCTTCCCTCCTCTCTTTCTGTCTGTCTTTGTTTCTCTCTCCCTTTCTCTGTCTCTGTCTCTCTCTGTCTCTCTGCCTCTGTCACTCTGTCTCTGTCTTCTCTCTCTCTCTCTGCGTGTTTTCTCTCTTCTCTCTCTGTCTGTTTCTCTCTCCCTCCACCCCCACCCCTTCCAGCTATTCTGAGGAAAAATCATCTTATCTCTTTAAGGAGTTTAGGCTGGACCCAACTCCCAACCCCTAGTTTTAGCTCCTGCAATTCAATAACCAATTCAAACAGCTCAATTTTTTTAGTCAAGTCCATTATTAATTACCACCACCATCATCATCAATAATAATAACTAGTTAAATAGCATAAGCATATAATTAGACAGGGAAATTGAAACTCTCTGGGCCAATGGTAGGGAAGGGGCAATGGGATTGATTGGCAAACAGAGAAATTTAGCTTCTTCCCTAAAGGGAAGAAGAGAGAAGTAAAGGGTCATCACCATTACTCTTCCCAGCCTGCCTGATCAACAATATGGACCCAGTTTTTCCTTATACCATGATATAAACCCCTCCTTGGATGGAAGTCCATCCACTTCTGTCCTATCATTCTGTACTATGCCTAAGTAATTTTTTCTGACTCTTTGGTCACTCCATAGGATCTCTTCTCCTATTGGTCCATCTGCCAAAAAATATGCTTATCCCCTTGGGTCAGGTGAGATGGCTGTCCCTAACCATGTGGCCACAATGATACCTCCTCATTCAATGTCACAGGCATTTAGGAACTCTGAATAATCTGTTCCAGGTCAAATTCAAAACCATGGGAATCCAGGGAATTCTGGACAGTGCTGATCATCAGACAGGTGCCTAGATTCCCTCAAGACTTCCATGGCCATACCTCTGTGGGTGTGTGAGTTACATTTACAAATATACCTTCTGTTCATCTGGATAACATATACCCCCACAAAGATTCTAAAGGGAAGCATTTAGCCCTTCACTGATCCTCTGTTCTCTTCTTTTCCCCACCATTCATCTGTCTCATTCATTTATTCATTCTCTTCAGTGTCACAGAATCAGAGAATTTTAGAATTTTAGAGTTGCAAGGGACTTCCTTGTTTTACCAAAGTATTCCCACTTATATTCCTGATAAATGGTCACCCGGTCTCTGCTTTGTTGCTGTTGATTCTATACTCTTTTTACTTAAGGGCCTCAAAATATTGTTGCTGTTCAGTCATTTCAGTCATATCTGACCCTTCATGATCCCGTTTTAGGATTTCCTTGGCAAAGATACTGGAATAGTTTGCTATTTCCTTCTCCAGCTCATCTTACAGATGAGGAGCTGAGGCAAACAGAATAAAGTGACTTGCTCCTGGTCACATAGTTAGTAAGTGTCTGAGACCATATTTGAACTCATGTACATAAGTCTTCCTGATTCTAAGCCCAGGGCTCTAACCACTGTGCTGCTACCTAACTGTTTAAAGAGTTCCAATGTAGAGTACTACATAGTACTACAGAGGTAGCCAATTCCACTTTTGGACAATTCTAATTGTTTGGAAGTTTCCCCTGACTTTGTACCTAAATTTGTCCCTTTATTTCTATCTATCTATTGCTCCTCATTCTGCTATTTGGGGTAAGATGGCAGAAAATTGAATTATATAGTGGAAAGTTTTCTGATCTTAGAATCAGGAGACCTGGCTTCAAAATCTAGGTTCTACACTTACCAGCTTTATGACTTTGAGCAAGTCATTTCCCTTTCTGAGTTTATTTCTTCGTCTATAATATGGGAGAGGTAGAAAAGAGGCTAGACCATACCATTTCTAAGGTAACTTCTAGTTTTTACATTGAAGGCCTCATTTTTCTAATCCCTAACCTTTACAATTCTGCTTTCTTGGGGGGTATTTCCCAGCTATACGCCTTACCTAACTGACCCACCCTTCTGACTCAGCACATAAAATCGATTACTACCCAAATAATCTTTATCCTCCCCACTTCAATTCTCCTTACCTCAGTGGAAAATACCAGCCTACTCTCCTGAGTTAAGAGTATCAGGGTTTACCCCAGGATGTTTTTAACAAACACTATTCATTTTCTGATCCCCCACCCCCCACTCCTGTGGGTTTAGCCATTGGATTGATTTTCCAATGTCCCACCAACTCTATGGTCGGGAAGCTTCCCTTAATGGGAATCCAAACCTTCTTTCCTCCCTTCAGTTCAGCTCATTAGTTCTGTTACCTGCATCCAGCTGAAGAACTCCCCCGCCTCTATGCTGTAAGTCCACTTTCAATATTTGCAGCCTGCTTTCCTGTCTGGCTTAGTCACCTACTTAACCACTCTACACTGAAGCTTTTAGAAACTTGAATCTTTCTGCATAAATCAACTTCCTTGCCTCTGCTAGTTTCTTCCCAGCAACCTATGACATTTACCTGTGCCTTTCTGTTCCCAAGATGCCTCAGGCTAAACTCACTATCTGAAGTGCCAATTCCGTCCTCATCTCTTTACTTGGAGGCTGACTTGCTTTACTGTCTGTCCAAAAGTGAGATTTAGTGGTGAGTCCCAAGGATTCCCTCTGTCTCTCCATTGTTCATGGATTTCATAGAGTTTTAGAGCTAGAAGGCACCTTTGTTGTTGCTTAGTCATTTTTCAGTTGTGTCTGACTCTTCATGATCCCTTTTGGAGTTTTTTTTTTTTTTGTTAGGTTTTTTTTTTTTTTGCAAAGATACTGAAGTGGCTTTCCATTTCCTTCTCTAGCTCATTTTACAGATGAGAAAACTGAGGCAAAGAGGGTAAATGACTTGCCCAGGGTCACATAGTTAGTAAGGATCTGAGGGCAAATTTGAACTCACAAAAATGAGTCTTCCTCAAGTCCAGCTCTCTATCCACTATGTTGCCTAGCTGCCCTTAGAGATCAGTAAGTCCAACCCTATCATTTTGGGGAAACTGAGGCCAAGAGAAATGGAGTGATCTGCCCAGGGTCACGGAGCTTCTTAGTGGAAAAGTCAGGACAAGAATATAGGTTTTCTGACTCTAAGTTCAATACATATCAGTACACTTTGCTAATGTGACAATAAGATCAAATTAAGGCATACTATAAGCTCTGATGTCAATGGATTGTAGTTTGGTAAATGGACGAGCAACTCTTTGAGCACAGCCAACCATGAAATAAACAAAATCTAAATGGCCTTTGGCCTTGTGTAGCACCTTTCCGATTCTGCCACCATAGTGGTGGAGTAATAGAAACTGAGTCAGAAGTTGCTAAGAATCATGGCCGAGGAACTAATTTAATTTAATTGTTGGACATTAATTTAATTGTTGGTATTCTAAATGTGAACTTTGTCCAGTGACCAAGGAATTGATATACCACTGGAGAAATAGAAGCTTTGAAGTAGGAAAGAGAGAAATGAGCATTTATTTAGCACTGACTATATGCCAAGTGCTGTCCTAAGCATTTTTACAATTATTACCTTATTTGATCTTCACACCAACCGTGGGATATATGTGCTTTCATTATCATCACCATCTAACAATTGAGAAATTGAGGTTGATGAAGTTAATGACTTTTCTTGGGTCCCACATGGTTAGTAAGTGTCTAAAGTTGGATTTGAACTCTCAACTGCCTGACTCCAAGTCTAGCACTTTAACCACTGTACTATCCAGGTGCCTCTATTGACCTCACTGTAAATTACATCACTATAAGGAAACCAGGAGACTAAGGAAGTTACAGTTAAATGGAAAAGTAGCTCACAGGGTCTCCTTAGAGAGACAAATGAAAGAATTGTCTTGATTGGGTACCCAAAAGCAACAAGAAACATTGTTTCATGTGACCCAAAGTCATTTCATTTAACAATGCTAACAGGCCTAGTATAAGGGAAAAGATCACAATAAAATAAAGATACTGCAACTTATACACCAACACCAGCAGATTAGAGAGTGGGGAGTGACAGAGACAGAGAAATTCAATATATATATATATATATATATATATATATATATATATATATATATATATATTAGATGCAATGCAAAACTGGGAAGAGGAGAAGGCTCATATAGCAAATGTTCTCTTCAGTAAGAAAGTCAGAAGGTGCTAGATATGGCGAGGACTGAAAAACATTACCAAAATATGAAATTGACTATTTGAGAGTTATTTTTGGAAAAATTATATTGCTATCATTTGCTTTTACACCACTTTCTTTTCCAATATATTCTTCCCCCGCCCCTTCCCAGAGAACCATCTTTTATAATAAACAATAAAAAAGAAAGAAGAATAAAAGTAATTTAGCAATGGCAACAAACATACCAATTAAGATCTAATGATATGTTCAATGTTCCATATCCACAGTTCCCTCCTTGCCTCTGAAAATAAAGGAGAGGAGTGCATTACAATCCCCAAACATTTGGAATTGATTTTGTTGTTGTTTCCATTTATATTGTCCCTGGGGATGTTGTTTTCCTGGTTCTGTTTAATTCACTTTGCATCTGTTCACTCAAAGAAATTGACTATATATTAAAAGGCTGAAAAAGCCTAGGTTGTACAACTAAACCATCAACTAGTTAAAGTAAAGGCTAAAATCTCTGATAGAGTGCAAATGACTCTCATTTGTCATTTCTGGCTCAATGTAAAAGACTGTCAGATCCTTTCCTAAATTTATTTATCTTTTCTTTTCTTTTTTCTTTTCTTTCCTTTCCTTTCCTTTCCTTTCCTTTCCTTTCCTTTCCTTTCCTTTCCTTTCCTTTCCTTTCCTTTCCTTTCCTTTCCTTTCCT
>NC_058133.1:202162748-202388352 GCF_016433145.1 Gracilinanus agilis | reverse complement strand
TTTTCTTTTCTTTTCTTTTCTTTTCTTTTCTTTTCTTTTCTTTTCTTTCTTTCTTTTTTAAAAACCCTTACCTTCTGTCTTAGAATCAATTCTGTGTATTGGTTCCAAAGCAGAAGAGTGATAAGGGTTAGGCAATGGGGGTTAAGTGACTTGCTCAGGGTCACATAGCTAGGAAGTGTCTGAGGCCAGATTTGAAATCAGGACCTCTCATCACTGGGCCTGACTCTCAATCTGTTGAGCCACCCAACTGACCCCTCCTTTTCTAAACTTAGAAAACGAGAGGAAGACATTGGATATAAAGAAAGATATTGGATGTAATTACATCACCTTTGATTGTGAAAAAGGGAAAATTATGGAGAGGGGCCTTCTTTTTGTTCCCAACATTTTGCATCATCCATAGCCTCCCCTTTCTGTGCCATCTAGTGACTCCCTCCCACTAGTTGTTAACATCCCAGTGTGATTAAATTCTAGTCATCTACCCTTCAGTCTCAACAAAGTTCACTTGGTCCCACATTGATGTGACTTTCTCATTCACATTCATCATTATCCTCTTTACCAAAGGACTTGCCCAATGCCTTATCCTGCCACAGGTCCTTAAAGCCAATGCTAATAGAATGCAAGCTCTGATAGGTCCTAAGAAGCTTAAGTCTTAGCTTGACTCGAGTTGCTAGACTGAATCTTTCTTATCCAAGAAACAGACTAGCTACAGTATGTGCAGAGATTTATTACCCCCAAAAACCTTGGTTCCAATTGATAGATTTATTTAACCGAGGCAATTCACGTAACTCAAGACATAAAAAGAAAACCTGATCAACCAACCAATCCCCTAGAATTTATTAATTACCTATGATGTGCCAGACACTACGCAAGACACTGGGGATACAAAGACAGAAATGATCTTCCTCTTCCCCTTCCTCTCCTGGCTTCCCTGACCTCCTTTAAGTCTCAGTTCAAATTCCATTTTCTGCAGAAGGTCTTTCTGGGGGCAGCTAGGTATCACAGTATACAGAGCATCAGGCCTGGAGATGGGAGGTCCTGGGTTCAAATTTGACCTCAGACACTTAGCTATGTGACCCTGGGCAAGTCACTTAAACTCAATTGCCTAGCCCTTACCACTCTTCTTTCTTAGAATTAATACTAAGAAGGTAAGGGTTTCAGAAATTAAAAAAAATAAAGAAGATCTTTTGGGGTCTCCTTTCAACCCCTCACCCCACTGCTAGTGCCTTCCCTCTGATAACATTTTCCAACTATTCTACTATGTATGTATATATGTGTAGATACATATACATATCTATCTATTTGCATGTTGTATTTCTCATTAGAATGTGACTTCCTTGAGAGCATGGACTGTGTTTTTGCCTTCCTTTGCATCCATAATACTTAGCCTAATACCTAGTACATAGTAAGCACTTAACAAATGCTTTTTGACTGGCAGATATCCCTGTCCTTGGGGAGTTTGCATTCTACATACACATGAATGAATTCACAAAGAATCTGGAAATTTCTTCACTGATGTTCATGCTCTTACATCTTAAACCTCATTTCTAATTTGTGGGCTGAAAAATTTTTGCCAACTAATTAGAGAAATTACCAAACAGATGGGGTAGAACTGAGGAAGTAGGGCAGTAAGGGGACCTTTCCTAGTGCCCAGTAATTCTACTACATACACGGATTCCTCAACTGTAAAATGGGAATAATAATAGCATTTGCTTCACAGGATGGTTGTGGAAGTCAAAAGAGATGATACCTAAAAGTACTATGCAAATCTTCAAGTGATATGTAAATGCTAGTTACTGTTATTATCATCAACGACAGCAATGGTATTTTCCTGAAGATGAGGTCAAAGGATGCAGCAGGGAACATCTCTTTGTCCCTAACTAGGGCTGATCTTTTTAGCTGAAGTAGTTGGAGATCACACAGCTTTGGGTCAGAGTCTTTCCAAAGATTTAGATTGCCGCCTATTATAGCCCTGGCCCCCAATTTCTCCCCTACCCACTAGATAAAGCCAAGAACTGCCTCATTAAAGATGATTTCCTTTGCTTAAACTGACTTCTTGTCTTCTGAAACAGCCAGACCCTTTTGTCTGTGCAGGATTGAGTATTAGCGGGGTTGGGGGAGGAATGAGGGAAGGGGAAGAGGTGTCATCAGTGGAGAAGGGGAGAGAAGAACCCCTGAAAGAGAAGCTAGGCACCCCACAGGCTAAATTTGCTCACTTCATCATTTTGCCAAGAGCAGTTAATATCTGGAATATGAAGGGAAATAAGCAAGGCTTTGCCAAGTTCTGTCCCAATCCTGCATCTGAGCTGAGGCTTTCAGTTGACATTTGAATCTCTGAGGGTTGAGGCTTTCTGTTTTTTTTTTTTTTTTTTTTTTTGATGTGTAATGTTCACAATGGTTCAAAGGAAAAAGGCTGCAAAGAGATTATAAAAAGCTTTGCCCTAAAACACCTCCTACCCAAGTTGTATAGGAAAGGAAGGGATCAAGATCTCCAGATGAATAGGATTTCTGATATGTCCATACAAGAAGCCATGGGCAAAGCTGAGGAGTCTGGTAATGGCAGAAGGGTGATAACTGGAGCTCTGGTGAACCTTCACTCTAGAAGAGATGGAGGAGGGAAACAGTTTAGGGAAAAAAATGGATGAAGCCAGAGAAGAGAAGAATGGGGCAAGGGACAAGAGCATCAATCTGGAGAAGTGGACAGAGCCAATCATAGACCAGCTATTGTTTGATTTCGAAGAGGACCAATGACATCACAATGACATCACAGGATGATACCTTGACTTGCACATGAATTGAATTTAAGTGGGGCAGAGTTGCACAAAGTTATCAATCTCACTTTCTCTTCCAAAGTCATCCAAGTCCAGTGGCAAGGCAAAAATCAGGACAACTAGCAACAGTCCAGGATGTAATGAATGACCTTGGCATCTTTGATGTCTGATGTCAAGTTCCAAGAGACATGAGGGCAATCATTACAAAAGTATTGTTCTCACAAAGGAATAGTGGAATGAGAAAGATCATGGTGAGGATAGAGAGAAAGGGAGATTGAAGAAGGAAAAGGGAAATAAGAACTAATGAGGGTCTAAATACATAAGTGAAGATCATTTAAAGGACATAGTCATGGGAATGGATAGATGAGTCAACAATTTATTAAGTACTTAGTATGTGCCATTGTGCTAGATATGTCAAGAAATGAAGATCCAGGCCCGTAGTTTTCAAAACACCTTCACAAAACTATTTTATTTAGTCCATATTAAAGATATCCAATCAGGAATAATCTTATTATAAATCTAGAAGGCAGTTGAAGCAGGGCTCAAATCTACATCTTCTGATTCTAGCACTTTCTCCACAATACCAACCCTACAGAACTTGTTACAGGAATAATAAAACTCTGCTGAATAGAAAAAAGTAGTTCTAGTTCCCCAGGGGGGAGGTAACTTGATTTTTAGATGATGAGCTCCTTGAGGGATGGAATGAAGTTCTTACCTTTCTTCATATCCCCAGAGCTTGGCACAGTGGTTGGCACCTCATAGGGGCTTAATAAATGCTTGTGGGTTAGATTGAAAAGGAGAGACTTTTTTAACCTTCCCCAGGCAATTATAGTTGTTCCTAAGGGCCAGGATGGTAAAGAGAGGATTTCAGCATTTTGATGGAATATTACACAACTGAAGAAAGTATCTGGCATAGTGGATAGAAAGTTGACCTTGGAATCAGGATGCCCTGAATTCAACCCCTATCTTTGACCCATTCTAGTTGCATGACCTTGGCCACTACACTAATACAGGCTTTCATCACCTCACATCTCAATTATTGCAATAGCCATTTTTATTTATTTATTTAATTTTCTCCCTGCACTAATACATCTTCCATTTACCCACCAAAATAATTTTCCTAAAGCATAGGTCCAATCATGTCACCTCCTAGTCAATGATCTCCTGTTACTCCCTGTGGCCTCCAGGAACAAATAGAAATGCTCTGTTTGGCATTTAAAGTCTTTCATAACCTAACATCCTCTTACTTTTCCAGTCTTCTTACATCTTATTCTATTACCCATACTCTTCAATCCAGTGATATTTATATTCCATCTCCCACTCTGGGCATTTTCTCTGACTGTCCCCATGCCTGGAATGCTCTCTTTCCTCTGCTCCAATGGCTGACCTTGGCTTTCTTTAAGTCCCAATTAAAATCCCAACTTCTACAGGAAGCCTTCCCCAATTTCTCCTAATTCCAGCACTTTCCCTCTTTAAATTATTTCCTATTTAACCTGTATATAACTTTTGTTTTTAATTTTAAAATATATTTGTTTGTTTGTTACATTGATTCCCAGGTATCTCCCTCCTTCCCTCTCTTCCCTGCATTAGAGAAGGCATCATTTGACAAAAAGATATGTATATAAAGAAACTATGTCTTACAATTATTTCTATTTGTCATTTCTTTCTCTGGAGGTGGACATATGCAAGTTATTCTTCAAACAATATTTATTTTGTTATATATGATGTTGTCTTGGTTTGGCTCACTTCATTCTTCATAATTTCATATAGGTTTTTCCATGTTTTTTAAAACATTAACCTGCTTGTCATTTCTTATGGCATAGTAGTATTCCATCAAAATTATATGCCACAACTTATTCAGTCATTCCACAGCTGATGTGATGGGCATTCCCCTCAATTTCCAGTTCTTTGCCACCATAAATATGGCTGGTATAAATATTTTTGAACATATAGGTTCTTTTCCTTTTCCTCTAATCATCTTAGTAAACAAAACACTTATGGTATTGCTGATCAAAAAGTGCACAGTTTTTTATCTCTTTGGGCATAAATCCAGAATGCTCTCCAAAATGGTTGGATCAGTTCACAGTTCCACCAAGAGTGTATGAGTGTCCCCATTTTTCTACATATCCTTCAACATTTGTCATTTTGACCTTCTATCATTTTAGCCAACCTGATAGGTATGAGATGATATCTCAGAGTTGCTTCGTTTCTTATGTATTTGTTTTTTTGTGTGTCTCCCCATTAGATTGTAAACTCCTTGAGGGCAGGGACTATCTTTTCTCTCTTTTTGAATCTCAGTGCCTGGCACGTAGTAGGCACTTAATAAATGTTTATTGACCTGAATTGAACTTAACTCCTCAATGCCCAACTGCTGCTTTCTAAGAGTCTTGAGTCACAAAGCCTTGGCTGCTCTGCATTAGTAGAGGGTGTTTTCTCACTGAGCGTTCCCTATACCAATGAAATGACAGCACTTGTGTGTGCCTTCCCCAGCCTCCCTCTCTGCCCAATCTACATTATTAGCCCTTTCCAGGGAAGGGAGAAGTATTTTGGGCTAGCTGATATTACTCCCTTCACCACAGGTAATAACTAGAAATAGAATACCTGACTGGGCTTCGGTTCTAGGGAGCAGCCAGAGAGACCAGTTGCAGAAAATAATATCTCTATGTTTAAGGCAGAGTTAGTTCAGCACAGAAAGGCAGAAAGATTTATTTGAATGTAGATGGTGTTTATGCAGCACTGATTTATTTATCTCTGTGGGGCCCCAGTGTGTCCCAGAAGTTCCTGGAAAGGGGGAAGAGAGGGAACAGAATTTATTAAATGCCAAGAAATGACAAAGTCTGTCTTCTGTTGTATCGGTCTCGGGTCCTCTTTATCATCTGTGATTCCATCCATCCTGTTTGGTCAAGAACTCTTCCCCTATCCATAGACCAGGAAGGCAATTTCTTTCTTGCTCATCCAATTTTTTTTTACAATATCATTTTTTATGTCCAAGTCATAAATCTATTTGGCGTTAACGTTGGTATATACAGTGTGACATGTTGATCTATAATACATTAATGGTAATTGTGATTTTTGAAATTTTTTGTTTGATGTTATAGTTATCAGTCATAGGACTCCAGTATGGAATCACTTCACCTAAACCTGATGACCATAAACATATAAGCAGTGACAAACAGCTTGCATTTTTCCACTGTCCTGATTTATTCAAACACATCAAACATATAACTGATTGTGGCTCGTGATTGGACAAGGCTCCTGGCTAACTTCAACTACGGTGGCTATGTCCCAACATTCACCTCTGAGATTCCGGATTATGCATTCAGGCTCTCACTCATTTTCTGGTCGAGATAAGAAAATTCCCCCACCTGAATCTGGTATTAATAAGCAACCCTGGAAATCTTCTACCCTATCAGGGTCTGATGTCCCCTCCCATATCTGGCATTGATTACCAATCTTTAAGGTATAAAACTTCCTTGCTCAGATCCCATTTTAAACATATACTTCCACCGGTATTGCCATTGAACATTCCCTCTCTTGTGAGTGACTCCGGCTTTATGTGGCAGATTCTCTGTCCGTGTTGACCTTGCGTACATGTTTTTGGTTTCGCCTGCCTGCCGTGACACACAGTAATGGAGCTCATCTTTGTACTAGCTTCCCAAGTACCTGTTTTCTATAAATCCTCAAACCTAAGTCTTTGCTATAACCTAAGCCATGAAGACAAACAAAGCAATATAATTTCTGCCAGATTGCTTTTCAGCTTTCCTTGTAGTTTTTGCCAAATAGTGAATCCTCTCCCAATAACTGTGGTCCTTGGGCTAATCGAACACTGTATTATTGTGTCCATTTACTTCCGTATGCTGTATACCTAATCCGTTCCACTGGTTGACCACTCTATTCATTAGCGATATTAGCCTATATTTTTCTTTCTCTGCTTTGTTTCTCCCTGGTTCAGACATGTCTAGTACACATATACACACACATCTATATGTATGTGTATATATGTGTATATATATATGTGTGTGTGTGTGTGTATCTGTATGTGTGTGTTTATTTATATATTTATATAGAGAGAAGGAGAAAGAGAGAGAGAGAGACAGTGAGACAGAGAGAGAAAAGGAGGAGGAGGAGAAGGAGAAGAAGGAGAAGGAGAGAGCAGAGACAGAATCAGAGACAGAGAGAGGAAAGAGGGAGAGAGGAGAGAAAATAAAAGAGGAGAGAGAGAGAGACAGAGAGAGACAGAGAGAGAAAAAGAGTGTTACCCCTTTTACATCAGAGGGGTATAATGTCCTCACAATCTGGAAAATCTGCATAAAATATTTGGCCCTCCCTTCATACCAGAGAAGAAGTCTGAATTTTTTCTTTTTCTTTTATGAGCTGTTTACAGAATTTTATTGTAAATTTTGGATTAAGTATACATTTCTGAGTTTCTTAACTTTTCCTTTGTTGTTTGCCGGCCTTTGCATGTTGCCTGTGGCTTCCACAAAACTTCCCCCAAATTCCCCTTTAGTTTCTTATGCTGACTCATGATATAATAAAATTGTGATGGGGAAAGTTGTGACAAGGAAGAGATAACTATGTGTATGTGTGGGTGTTTATATATAAATATGTGTGTATGTTCACACATCTCTATGTATATGCATATATGTGTGTATATATACACCTCTCTAGTATACACACACATATCCCAGAGATTGGAACGGTCCCATCTTTTCTTATTTTTTGCAAATAGTTTATATAATATAGGAATTAATTACACTTCGGAATGCTTAATTAATTCATCTGGTCCTGGAATTTTTTTTCTTTGTGACTTTACTCCGGGCTGGCCCAGTTTATTAACTACTATGTTGTTTTTGAAGCATTCAATTCAACAAACATTTATTAAGGGGGATTCTGGGAAGGTGGTGGCTTAGATGGAGCAAATCTTAAAACCTCTGCACCTTTTCCATACCGAGACAGAAAACAATGAATGGACTGGACTAATGAGTGAGCTTCTGTAGCCCCTTCTAGCACCCCATTTATGGTCCTATTTTGAAGAGTTTGGACTTTATCCTACTATAGGGAGCCACTGAAGACTCTTAAGGAAAGGATCAATATAATAAAAATGTCACTTCAAGGAGGGGATAAAGGTAATAAAGCATTTATATCTTATGTGCCAGGAACTATTTTAAGTACTTTCCCCCCTCACAAATATTATTTCATTTTAGATGGATCATTCTGGCAAGTGTGTGTCAGAAAGATTAGAAGAGGCAGAAAGATCAGGTAGAAAACTATTTGAAGAACATATTCTTCCCTCTTTATGAGTGGAAATTGCATATTTCATTGCTCTATGTATTATGAGGGAATTGAGGGGATTGGAGTAGCAAGTGATGGGAACTGAGTGAATCTAACTGATTCCATCTTGTGACTCAAATCTGGATCTAGCTCAGTTGCCTTTTTATTCAGTTATGAGTCTAGTCCAATTGCTGTCTTGTGAGAAAACTTTATTTAATTGTGGAAATTGTGAGAAACCTTTATTGAATTATTTGAACCTAACCCTGTGTGGCTGGGAAGCTGGACTATTTCTGCTTGTTGCTTAGAGACCCTTAACGAAGGACCTAGGTTACGCTGACCAGAAACCCAGTTAGAACCAAAGACGGGTGCGAGAAGTTGTCTCACAATTACGCATCTCAAGCAACCCATGTATCTTATCTGAAAACTGATTCTGTACTGAACAATCAGTTATTATTCCAGGTTCCTTTGATTATGTGCAGGGACAGAGGCAATGGGTCAACCTCTTTTCCTAAATCCGGGGAATCGTACCTCCCTCTCCCAATTTGGAAAGTCCCTAATATTTCTTCCAATTAGAAATAAGTTTCTGTAATGTTGCATCCTAGTTAAGTGTTTTCTTTTAATTAATTGGCTTTACGTGCTTAATTGTTTTTAATGTCTGTCTCCTTCTGTATTCAAAGTCCAATGCCATAGCTAAGTAAGGCTGCTGGTCCCTCTTTGTTGGGCAACTGCCATGCATTGCTTAATAAATCAATATGCTCAGAAAGCTGGAACCTTTGTTTCTTCAGCCATTTCATCTTTCGCCTGTCACAGTTGCGTGTTGTAAACCCACAAGAAGTTTTCCAGAGAGCATTTCCCTAGGGTGGAAGAGGAGGGCTCTGATGCATATACTCTCACTGAGGGTTGGAGAAAACCATGCTAAGGTGGACAATACTGACTAGTTGAGTTACCTGCTCCAGAAGCTAGTGGAAGGGACACAAATTTGGAACTACAAGGCAGAGGTTCAGGGATTCAGGGGTTCAAGTGCTTAGAGAGAAGTCGTGTGTGCATGAGAACTGCTCCCACCTGGGCCATTTGGGCCTAGCATCACTGAAGTGGAATTTGAAAGGGCTTGCTTCCTTACACTAGTGAAGGCTGTGCTTGCATATAACAGTAGCTTAGGATGAGTTTCCTGTGCTCAGACTTAAAAAAAAAATTATCGGTTTTCCTCAAATGTTAGTAAAGACTTTAAAAAGCATTTCTTCTGTTTAATGGTACTCTAAGGGGAAAAAAGTTACCAAGCTTTGTTAATTCCATTTCTGAAACATCTCTTGCATTTGACCCCTCCTCCCTATTTTTAATGATTCTCTTCTAATACAGGTCATCATTCCCTGGATGATTGCAATGCCTTCTCAATGGATCTTTCTGCCTCCGTTCTGATCCTCTGCCAATTCATTAAAAGATTTCCATTTATGCAGAAGGATCGGTTCATGTCATTCCTTTGTGCAAAAATCTAGAGCAACCCTCTATCATCTACCATGTAAAATTCAAATTAATTAACCTGGCATTCATGGCTCTTCACAATCTGCTTTATCTCTTATTTATTATGCTTTTCCTTGTATTTAATCTTCCAGTCAAATTGAACTATTTTTTAGTCCTTTTGATTTCTCCTACGCCCCCCCCATAAAATATCCTATTTCTTCTTTGTTTTGCTTCATGAATTTGTACATGTCCTGTAACACCCAACTTAAATGTCAACTCTTCCAGGAAGTCTTTTTCAATCTACTCATGAATAATGACCTTCCTTTTGCCCTTTTGGCCCCATCAACATTAATGCATTTATTACATAATATTGCATATTATATTTCTTCATGTTTGTGTCTTATTCTCCACTAGATTGTAATTTCTATCAGAACAGAGACCATACTCTTACCTAACTATTATATCTCCCTCAGCAACTAGTGCAATGTTGTGGTACATAGTCGGTTCTTAATAAATGTTTGTTGAGGGGGCAGCTGGGTAGCTCAGTGGATTGAGAGTCAGGCCTAGAGACGGGAGGTCCTAGGTTCAAATCCGGCCTCAGACACTCCTCAGCTGTGTGACCCTGGGCAAGTCACTTGGCCCCCATTGCCCACCCTTACCACTCTTCCACCTAGGAGCCAATACACAGAAGATAAGGGTTTAAAAATGTAAACAGAAACAAAAAACAAAAACCAAAAATGTTTGTTGAATGAAGGGTTCAATGAAAAGGGGTGGCCACTCTTAGGATGCACATCCCCATGAATCAGGTACTCAAAAAGAGGGTCACTTCTTGATGGATAAGGGTCAAGTGTAGAATGAGAAAGTACAGAAAAGGAAATAGAGGTAGATAGAATGTTGGGCTTAGAAACAGAAGGACTTGGGTTCCAATACTGCCTTGGAACCTTATTAGTTGTGTGCCCCTGAGAAAATCACTTAATCTTTCAACAATTTCTTCATCTGTAAAATGAAGGGGGTAGACTTGATGGCCTTGAAGGTCCCTTCTAGTACCAAATCTATGATCCTGTCCTAAGTAGAACAAAATTCCCCAAATGGGATTTCTGTTGGGAATAATTCACACTGGAATACATGAAATAGAGAAGCAATTACAGTAATCAAAGAATGAGATGAATGTGAAATCAGAAATTTTCTTTTGAATTCTGACTATGTTACTTATTAACTAGGGTCTTGGCCTCAGTTACTCCTTCTGTAAAATAAGAAAATTGGATAAAATTATCTTAAAGGTTCTTTCTAATTCTAACCTTCTTTGACTCCTTAGACCTGGGATAAGACAGTGTTCTGAAAACTGAAAATGGAGAACAGATTTGAGAAATGTTATTCAAGGGAAGCAATACGACTCATTGTCCCCCATTTTTTCCTAGACTCCTTCCTCCCTTTTCCCATCTCTGGAAGAGAAACACCCTTGACCACCATGCTTAAAGAAAAAGAGAGCACCGGAAAGACATGGTGATAATAATGCCAAGGGCTTGATCATTTTGCTAATCAGCCAGTCTAAGGAATGGAAAAGTAGAAACACTTTACCAAAATTTTCACTTCATCTTCAAACACAGAAAGGCTCCAAAACCTTTCCAACTTGAGGGGAACAAAGTTGGCAAGATTCATCTTTAGAGGAATGGTCTTCTCAGCTGAATGGGAAACAAAAACAGCACAACAGCCAGGAGACCTAGATTTTTTGTCCCAGCTGTAGCATCCAGAATTTTTATAAGGCCACTTCTCTGAATTTAACATAATTTATTAATAAGGGCATGCAATCTATTGATAAAGGACAGGTCAATGGTGTACCTCCATTTGTGCCAAAGACACCTATCAAGAAGTTGACAGGGTCTTTTATATTGAAATGCATCTTCCTACTCATTCGTTGAACTGTACATCATTCGAATGTCCCCTGGCGGTCCTGATTGGTGGATATTTTAATGAGAATGTGGGCTTGTAGATCTCAGCTTCTTCTCCATTATTCATGATTACTTCATTATAGCTAGGCAAATGTAGCTGACCCACCACTCTCTGGCACTTAAGAAATGGTATTTTTGTTTATAGAATTAACAAACAAAGGTCCCTGCCTAGTTAGGTCTAGGCAGATCTGGGGCTTGGGCTTACTCAGTTACAGAACTTAAAGAACTGCATGACCTTCAGAGGTTGCAATCTGAGGAAACGAATGGATTCACATAGAAATACTGGTAATAAATAATATAATCCAACATCAATTTTTTCACAGTTCTGTCACTAACTGGCAAGTATGACTGTGTAAGTCACTGAGCCTCACTTTCCACATCTGTAAAATGAGGAGCTTGGGCAATATGGTCTTTAAGGTCCTTTCCAATAGCAGATATTCTATGATTCTGTGATTCTTTGATTTGTTCATGGGGACCCTCTTTCTCCCCGACTGCTTCTCAATGGGCAACACGGCAATGAGGAAGCTACAAAGCCAGTCGTTTATAATAGGAACATAGAGTTATGATGAGCAGTTTGTGCCTTTTATAGGAGAGTAGGACATCTTTCCCTGCACATAGTCACCCAAGGATATAGTAAAAGATGCTCAAGCCATGTATATCCCTGCAGAGGATAGAGTCATCCAAAGGGGGAAGAGAGGGAAGGCCAATCCTACTTAGCACAAGTCCACCCCCTCACTATAGTCACATTCCTCTAAGAAATGAGTCCCCAAGGGCCAGGCCTGTGTCTGTCTCTTTTGTTTCTCCTTGAAACAAACATTGCCTGGGGTAATGAATGCCATACACAGAGCTAGCTCTTAAGAAATTATCTTGGTTTAGTAAGTCAATAATTACTTGAAACTGAAATTACTTGAAACTGGGAGTAAAGAGGAAGTTGAGAACTATTTCTTGACCTTCCAAAAATGATTTTTCTTTTATAATTCAGGGGAGAAAACTGAAGAACTGATAGTGGATATGACTCAGAGTTAGAAATATACTGTAGGTCATAAAAATGTCTACTAAGTTTTAGAACTTCATAACCAGAGCTGTAACTAGGAATTCTGATACCTGAGATGGCAAATTTGACTGGAAGTGGAAGGTGAGGAAGTGAAGAGGAAAGAGATAGTTCATCCTAGAAAAGTGCAATCATGCTGGGAGAGAGGAGACCCTAGTCTTCAGAGAGTCTAACCTTGACCCCTGCTAATGACTGCTTGACCCCCTGATCCCCAACCCCTGAATGGAGGTGGAGGCAGGGGAAGTAGCATGAAAAGGCTATGGTGGAAGGGAGAAGATGAGCCCTAGGAAAGGGGGTCAAAGTGATGTCAGAGAGTCTAAAGCCAGGCAAGGAAATGGAGTGGTCACCCTGCATGGAATGGGATCTGCAGACCAAGATTGGTGAATGTACCCTCGCAGCACTGGCTACCTACAAGGGATCTTTGGGTGAAGCTCTCCTTGTATAATTACATTTCTATCCATGACTGAATTGCCATTCCAAAAATTTCAACTCCTTAAATCTAGGTATTAACAGCCCCTAAGAGATCGGATTTGTAATAATAATAATAATAAATCTAAACAAACAAATAAACAAACAAACGAACGAACGAATGAATAAATAAACAAACAAATAAATAAATAGATAGCTGAATAAATAAATAAATAAATAAATGAAATAAAAATCCTTTGTAGGTGCCTCTATAAAGCATGTGCTATATTAGAACATGAGGATTCCTTAGGTTTGAAGTTTCTCATTCTGTAAAAAATGATTCATGCCCTACTTTATCATTCGACATAATCAAAATCCTACAAGAATTAGATTCCTTAAAGAAAGGGATGCACGAGCTTTCCCAAAAATGCACAAAATGTTTTACCCAGCATGCCATGGGGCTGAGACATTCTAAGGTAGAGTTCCCAGATTTCATTTCCATTTTGGTCCTGTTTTTTTGCTCATCTGGGGTAACTGTGCAGAAGAGAAGGCCTGAGCTGTCTGCATGACTCAGAATCAGACTGTCTCCAGAAACATCTTTCATCAAATCAAAACCGCCCCCAGCTTGCCCTTCCCACACCTCCTAGCTGACCTCCACCTTTTCTCCCACCCACTCCTTTCCAATCCAGTCAAGATTTTTTTTTTTGCCTTAATTTCCTGCTTTCTCTCCCAATGAAGACATCTCCTTCCTTAATGCCTCCCATACCATTATGGATTTACTCTTCCTTTCTGCAAATAAAGAAACTTTTGGTGTCTCCTTCCAGTTCTGCTTCCTCTGAAAAGCCCTCCTAGATTAAGAGAAAGGGAGGAGGAAGTCACTCTAGCCTACCAAACACTCCACCGACTCTTAGACCTCTTAAGGCTCTACCATTCTAGGAACTTTGGGAAGATTAAATGGAGTCAGGAAATGATCACTGTCTACTTTGGGTTTAGCCACTAATCCAGTGCCCACAAAGCTGTAATGATAATTATAAGACCAGCTCACATGAAGAGGCCAAGAATAGAAAACACCCATCAAAATAAAAATTAGATTTGGTTTGTCGTCTCTGGTCCTTTTTGTTGTTCAGTTGTTCCAGTCATGTCTGACTCTTTGTGGCTCCACGTGGGATTTTCTCAGCAAAGATACTAGAGTGGTTTGCCATTTCCTTTTCCAGCTCATTTTACAGATGAGAAAACTGAGACAAACAGGGCTAAATGGCTTGTCCAGAGTCACACAGCTCCTAAGTGTCTGAGGCCAGGTGTGAACTCAGGAAGATGAGTCTTGCTGATGCCAGGGATGGCACTGTATCCATTGTGCCACCTACTTGCCCTTCTTTAGCCCTAGAAAGGTCTTCTCTAGAAGGGGATGGTCAGAGATGAGAAGAAGGGCTTATTATTAAAGTACCCTGGGGGTATGAGGAATCTTAGAGAGAGCTAAGTGTACATTAGATAGAGCCCTGGGCTTGAAGTCAGGATGATCTAAGTTCAAATCTAACCTCAGACGCTTTGTAGCTGTGTGATCCTAGACAAATCACTTAACTTCTGTGTGCCTCAGTTTTCTCAACCATAAAATGGGGATAATAACACTGCCTACCTCCTAGGGTTGTTGTAAAGATTAAATGAGTTAATATGTGTATTTAGCACAGTCCCTGACATATAGTAGATACTGTTTAAACGCGTATTCCACTCCGTACTCCAGCTTCTCATTTTATAGAGAATAAATATGGAGCCTAGAGAGGAAAGGGAACTTGCCCTAAATCATTCATTGAACTCTGGTTTTCTCATACATAGTCCAGGGTTTTGTTTTATTTTTTTTTTTTTTTGCTATTTAATCTCACTCATTCCTTATCAACTGAGGTTATATTTGTACAGTACTTAATACAGTGCCTCTCAGATATTAGATGCTTAATAAATGCTCATTCCCTTTCCCCTCTCTCCCATGCCCTTCAGGAAGCTTCTGATGATATGTAATAATAGAGGCAATTATAAAGAGGCAAAGAAAAAGGGGAAAGGTAGCAAGAGTAATAACAGTCCCATTTTTCTTCATGATTTGAGTTTGTAGCCTCCCAGCGGTGTTACTCTGATTGGTGCCCCTATCCTAGCATGAAGATGATTCTGGGTTCTCAGAGACCCTACCAGGAAAGGGCAAGCTTTGGCTGAATCTACCATAGTAGAAAGGCTCTGAGTTCCATCTCAGCAATGGGCTAAGAATCTGCTTTCCAGGGACCAAGAGATTCTCAGAGAGATTCATCATCAACATGTCTTTTTTTTTTTAAAACTCTTACTCTCTGTCTTAGTAACAACTCTAAGACAAAAGGGCAAGGACTAAGCAAATGGGGTAAGTGACTTGCCTAGGGTCAAACAGTCTGAGGCCAGATTTGAACCCAGGTCCAAGCCTGGTGCTCTATCCACTGAGTCACCTCAGTGCCCCGTCATCAGCACATCTTTAGGTTAACAGAACACATGAAATAAATATAAATGGCAGTAAGTCCTATAAAGTCTTCCTTCCACTTCTGTGGCAATGGAGACAGAAAATGTCCAAAAAATGGAGCAAAGGAGGTTACAAATCACATTATTTGTTTAGACTGTCTATAAATTTTGGCTTAGTCACTGTTACTCCAAAGGTGTCCAGTGACAAGTGAGTGAATACTTGAGAGAATAGAACCGAATCATTTTGGTCCTGACATTCTCACTCTAAATGAAACAGGAAGACAAAAGGTTAGTCAGTCTTTATTCTGAGGGGAATGCTGGTTTTGGTTTCTGGCAACTTGGAGAGCTAGAAATCATTGGTCCCCCAAGCTAGGATGTGGGGAGTGAGGGCAGGCCAAGTCCATGCCGTCTTTTGCTTAGTCTTCTGATCAATGGACAGAAAAAGCCTGTTCTTCTCTCTGTCCCCTCCATCCTTTCCCCAAAGCAGCTCTTAGGAAGAAGCAAACCTGCTAGGGCCAAACCCCTGCCTTTCCTCTTCCTTCAGGGAGCACCGTTCATGCTCCAAGATACAAGACCCCACACATCTCAGCAGGGTCTTCAGCCCTGATCCAGATTGTGTATGTTAGCACAAGGGGAGGAGGAGCATTAGGAGAGGGGCAAGGATCCAGGCAAACTCTTAGAACCTGGGAACTGGGAAGGTAAAGACAGCTGGGCTTTACCCTGTGGGCAGAAGCTCACATCTGACAAACTAAAAGCTAAGATTCTGAAAACCATACCACACAACACCACACAAACCTTAGTTTCTCCTTTGAGATGGATATAAAGGAGTTGGTGGATCTGATTTTTATTATGTAACCAGGGGCAACGAGGAATATAATTTTGTGTGATACTTGGTCATCTTATATTGCAGTGATTCTAAGTGTTTGCAAAAATATCACTATTAAAAATGGTAGTTTATGAGCTGAGATCTGTTGTGGAAGATGAAGAAGGGAAATTCCATGAGAAATTTAAATGGAACCTTTCACATTGAATCAACTTGTACTTTGAGGCTCAGTGACTCCAGTGTAAACATGGATATAGAGTACAACAAAAATATGTTTAAATGTTTCAGAAGTTGAGATGAGAGTGGCTAAAAGTGCACTATGTATAAGTGTTAAAACCATATGTCATAAAGACTTTCTCCAATACAGAAAGAGCTAAACATTTTCAGACATGGCAACTTTTCAAGTCAGTAAGACTATATTAAGCAAATATATTGAGAATATTAATATATTACTGTGTGCCAGTGCTGGAAACAAAAACACAAACAAGAAGAAAGATGTCCTCTACTCAAGTCAAACCAGAAAAAAATGAAGGATGGGTAGCCTGAACCCTTCATCAAAAAATAGAGGTCCTGGGAGGAACTCAAAGAGTCACCAAAAAAATTATCTCTAGTATGACTTCTTCCTTCCTTCCTTCCTTCCTTTCTTTCTTTTTTCTTTCTTCCTTTCTTCCTTCCTTCCTTCCTTACCTTCCTTCCTTCCTTCCTTCCTCCCTCCCTCCCTCCCTCCCTCCCTTCCTCCCTCCCTTTCTTTCTTTCTTTCTTTCTTTCTTTCTTTCTTTCTTTCTTTCTTTCTTTCTTTCTTTCTTTCCTTCTTCTTCTTCTTCTCCTCCTCCTCCTCCTCTTCTTTTTCTTTTTTCTCCCTTACCTTCCATCTTAGAATCAATACTGTGTATTGGTTCCAAGGTGGAAGAGCAGTAAAAGCTAGGTAATGGGGATTAAATGACTTGCCCAAGGTCATACAGCTAGGAAGTGTCTGAGGTCAGATTTGAATCTTGCACCTCCCATCTTAAGGCCTGGCTCTCCATCCACTGAGCTATCCAGATGCCCCCTCTAGTATGACTTCTTGCAAGGAATCTTAGATGATTCTGTCATTTGCACAAGAAACACCTTGTTTGAAGAGAGACAAAGGGATAACGAGACTGCAAAGACAGGGGATGTTCCAGTATGAAAAAGCCACATGAACTGAGAGAACTTCAGGGAGACAAAAGGAACTGAGCCATGGTGGCCAAGTGAAAATTATTAGAGGTAGTATCTACCTGGTGAATTCTTCCTTCAGAAACCTCAACATTTTATGTATGATAGGATAGGTTTCTATATTTACTTGGTCCAACCATCTGCTTTTCCAGCACTTTTCTTTAGAGTAATTTCTTCTTCTGCATAGAACATATTTGGGACTGTGATGTTAAGAGTCCAAAGGGGTGGCCCAGCTTTGCGGACTTGCAAGTTTTTATTTTTATTATCTTATACTTGACAAACACCAACTAACAAAAGCATTTCCACAGAGAAAGAATAGAAAGAAGAGTTACATATGAAACTAAAAAGAATGAACTTTCTTGTTGAAAAGAACAGGAGAAGAACTTAAAGGATGGCAAAGAAAACCTCAGAATGAAGATTCCAGGAGGAATTCATCAATAGTAGAAGGGATTTTTATTGTGTGATGATGATTATTTGACACAAGAGGTTCTTTTTTTTTTTAACTTTTCAGAAAAAGGATTTGGGGGGAGGAGACAAATAAATGATAGTGATAAAGAATTTAAAAACATACAAAGAAGACAATACAGGGGGATTCAGAGAGGAACACAAATAAGTAGGACAGCTTTGAAACTAACATGCTAAATATATCATATGCTTTTTTTACTTATTTATATTTTTAGAATATTTTTCCATGGTTACATGATTCATGTTCTCTCTCTTTCCTCTTCCTCCCCCCCCCCCCCAAACCGGACTGACAATTCCATTGGCTTATACATATCTTATTACTCAAAACTGATTTCCATATTATATCTTATGCTTTTTGAAAGAAATGGCAGCTAGGTGGCTCAGGAGTTAGAGAGCCAGTCTTGGATATGGGAGGTTCTAAATTCAAATCTAGCCTCAGAACACTTCCTAGCTGTGTCCCTGGGCAAGTCATTTAAGCCCAGTTCCCTGGCCTTTACCATTCTTCTGCCCTGTAACCAATTCTTGGTATCAATTCTTAGACAGAAAATGTGTGTTAAAGAAAAAAAAAAAGAAAAAGAATCTTGTTTTCAGTTTCATATGTAACTCTTCTTTCTATTCTGTGGAAATACTTGTGTTAATTGGTTTTCATTAAGTACGAGATAACAAAAAAAATTAAGATTTGCAAATCCACAAAGTTGGACCACCATTTTGGACTCTTAACATCACAGTCCCAAATGTGCTACATGCAGAAGAGGAAATTATTCTAAAGAAAACAGTGTTGGAAAGGCAGATAGATTGGACCAAATAAACAAAGATCTATCCTATCAGACACATAATGTTGAGGTTTTTGAAGGATGAATTCACCAGTAGATAACAGGAAGAAAGATACAAAAGACATGGAAAATCGCTTAGATTTTATTCTTACCAAAAAGGGAAGAGGAGAGGACCAAGAAAATATCAGTATCTACTACCCTGTGTACTAATTTCTCATTTCTATAAAGAATAATCCATACATACCCTAAGGGCATCCTTCCACAAGTAGAGCACCACAAATAATTTTCTACAGACTTCTACATCTTCACAATAACACAATTGGCTGGAAGGTATAGAGGATACATGAGATTCAGTTGTATTTATTGCTTGTTAGCTATTATTTTGTAAGCATATGATTCAGTAGGACAAATGTTGTCTTAAGGGCACTCTTTTAAAAAAGGTGTCTCCCGTGCAAATGTCAGAATTTTATTCCATTCCTTGAAAGATCTTATACAGACATAATTTTGTTGGGTGACCCTCTGAGTATCAATAACAAACTAGCAATAAAAAAGACAGTCATATGACAAGTCATTAAGTCAATGAAAATTTATTAAGCATTTACTGTGTTCCAGAAACTGTGATAAGCACTATGGTTATCAAAAAAAAAAAAAGTGTGTGTGGTGGGGGAATAGTCCTTGCTCTCAGGATTTCAGTCTACTAGAGGAAACAAAATGCAAACAAGTATGTACAAAATTATACACAAAATAAGGTGTACACACAAGATAATAGACAAGATAAATGTAGAGATAGATTTTTAGAGGGCAGGCACTAGTATTAGGGAGATCAGGAAAGGCTTTCTGTAAAAGGGGTGATTTTAGCTGGGACCTGAAGGAAGTCAGGAAAGCTAGGAGAGAGAACATGCCAAGCATAGGAAAAAGCTAGTGAAAATGCCTGAAATCTGGAGATGTAGAGTATTGTGCAAAGAGTAGGAAAAAGGTTAGCGTTATCAGTTCATAAGTTATGTGGATGGAAGCAAGGTATAAGAAGACTGGAAAGATAGGTTTGCAAAAGGTGATCATTTTCATGGAAGGACATTTAACACAGAGTACAACCAAAGAGGTATTCCCTTTAGATAAATGTAATCTTCTAGATGCTTCTGTTTACAGATGACATTGTGCTGATTGTATCAAAGCTGCCTAAATGAAATTCATAATAACTTTAAAGAGCTTGGCCTAATTATCCATACTGTATAAACCAAGTGGATAAAAAAAGCCAATTATATAGACAGTGACGTGCAGCTGGATAGATAGCCTAGAGACCTGTTCTATCAACATCTTGGACAGGAATTGCAAATGGTCATCGAGTTGGCCCCATAATAGAATAGGAAGAAGAGAGCAGGCTAGGTTGCCTTTGGGAAATTGTGCAGAACTTTTAATAACCCTAAGAGTCTCCCTAAAACAAAACCCCATCACTTTAATACAACATTTTTCCAGGGATGATGTATGGTTGTGAGTCATAGAAAGCCACAATCTCTGAAGAATTGAAGTTATGGGTTCACCCAAAGTAAAATGGAGAAGTGTAAGGTGAATGTGAATACGCAGCATGTGTTACAGATAAGAGGTGTGCAAGGATGTCCACAGAGAAATGTGTGACCGTGTTAGTTTGGAGCCAGAGATAATTGGTGTAGAGCCTGCATGCTCCACTGACATCCCTGAAATGTTAAGAGAATGAAGCTGTCACCACTATGTGGTGCTGTAAATGATACTGAATGCAAATGGTAGTCACTCTTTAACTCTATTCCTGGAAAAACTTCTCTCCTCATTTTTGTCTCCTAGATTTCCTGAGGTTCTTGAAGTTCCAATTTAAATCTCACTGCCTACGAGCAGCCTTTCCCAATCTCTTTTAATTCCAATGCCTTTCCTCTGTTGATTATTTCCTATGTATCCTGTAAATAAGTTATTTTTTATTCAGTTGTTTTTGTGTTTTCTCCTCTATTAAATGGTGAACTCCTCGAGGGCAGGAGTTGTCTTTTACCTAACTTCTCATCCCCAGTGAATGGCATCTGGTTCGTAACTCTTAGCAAATGTTTATTGACCAACAAACTTTGCTGGCCATTTCTTCCCATTTGTTTCTCCTCCCATGACAGATATTCCTACTCTTTTGTCACTGTCTCTAACTGCATGTCCACAAAAAAAGTAGTCGTAAGGGAGGAGTAAGCAAAGATGTGTAACCCAATAACTCCAGTTTTGTCCAACATAAGCTTTAAAAAAGGTGCTTTAACTTGTTTTAGTCTAAGGAGAAAAACATGTTGGGTGAATGGGAGACAACTATGGGTTCGATTTGGTTCTGTATTTTAGGGAGTTTAGAAAAATTATGAATAAGAAAATTATTTAAATTTTCCTGGTTATGCAACACTCTAATATTTTGGACTTAAGTTGAGACCTCCATCCTGTTCCAGTTCTGTCTATTCCAGCAGTTTATTGACTCCCTCCATTGAGATCCCTCTGCACACAATGAAGAATATACACAGATGGAGAGAATTTAAAGCAAGTCAGATTTTATTGAGTCAGCTCTGAAAAGTACTACTTAAACCAGCAAATAACCAACTTTAAAGAATAGAAAAGTTGAGATAATATATCATTTTTTTCAGGCAGAAAGAGAGAGGGGAAGAAAGACTTTCATTAGTGCTATGCAACACCACCTAACTGTTGGTCACCAAGATTCTTGGCCAGAAGAAAGTTCACTAACAACCAAATATTTCCTAAGCTCTAGTCACTCCAATTCAGGATATTCCAGTGGAGGAATCTAGGCCTTCTCTCTGGGGTAGTTTTTCTCAAGATATCATATACAGGTGAGATGTGGCTAGGTGGCACACTGGAAAGAGCTCAAGCCTAGACTCCAAAGGGCCTGGATTCAAATCTGGCCTCAAAAAACACTATCCACATCCAAAGAAAGAACTGCGGGAGTAGAATGGCTGAAGTAAAACATATGATTGATTACATGGTTCAATGGATATATGACTGGGGTTTTGGCTTTAGAAGAACACTATTACAAATCTGAATAGTATGGAAATAGTTGTTGAACAATGACATATGTATAACCCAGTGGAATTGCTTGTCAGCTCCAGGAGGGGGGAGGAAAGAGGGGTGAGAAAAATCATCAATCTTGTAACCATGGGAAAATATTCTAAATGAAATTTTTTTAATCTGGCCTCAGATACTCCCTAGTTGTGTGACCCTGGACAAGTCACTTAATCTTGTTTGCCTAGCTCTTGCCCTTCTGTTTTAGAGTTATTACTAAGATAGAAAGTATAGAGTTAAAAAAAATATATCAGTCAGGGCTCTCTAGCTCAAGGCTGCTGCAGCCTCCATTTAAAGATTGAGTCTGTCCCACGCTCTTGTTCCTGTACCTGCACACTGGCTTAGGAGTTATCCCTTCCAAGCTCATTCTCTTTCCCCTCCAAATAAGAGAAACCCATTGAACCCCTAGGACTATAAATCACATAAATCCATGAAGCTACTTTCTAGAGCCTGGTAATAAAAGATGGCCCCAAGCACTCTGGGCAAACCTCTTGCTGAGAATTTATAGGAGGACATAGACAAGGGTTGCAAAGGAATAACAGGTTTGGATGGATTGCAATCTACACCATTAAAAGGCATTTCCTCATCTGGGAGATGTGATCCATCAAACAGAGAGCCATCACAGCATCACTGAAAAAGTTTAATTTGCAAAATCAATTATCTCATTGGAACAGCCTTATTAGAAAGGGAGAGAAAAAGCATTTATTAAATACCTACTATGTGCCAGGCACTGTGCTAATAAACCTTTTATAAATATTGTCTCATCTGATCCAACAACCACGGGAGAGAGGGGCTATTATTACTATTTCCATTTTGCAGTTGATGAGACTGAGGCAGAGGTTAAGTGACTTGCCCAAGGTCACATAGCTAGTAAGTGTCTGCGGCCAAATTTGACTCCAGTTCTTACTAACTCAGAGCCCCATTATTCCCTCTAGCTGCCTTTGAGGTAGACAGAACTGGCATTATTATCCTCATTTTAAAGATAAGGAAACTAAGGTTCAAGCTTTAACATTTTTCTAAAAGAACTTACCTCACAGGGTTATTGTGACTGAATGAGATAACGTTTGTAAGGCCCTAAACACATAATAAGCATTCAACACATATTTGTTCCAATCACCTTTCTGCAAAAGTTAGTGACAAGTTCCTATAACTAATGAGCAGCAGAACTAATAAAGTTTTCTTCCTCCAAGTCTCTTTCCATCATATTGTACTAATTTCCCCTAAGAATATTTCTGTGTCAGGGCTAACGCTCAAATTGGTCTTGAAAAACACAACTAAGAAGAGTCATTAAATAGTCCTTGAGTTCTCTCCAGAGCTGGCCCAAATAGATCTCCTCAGCCAGTGGTTTCCAACATTTTTTGTTCCTCAAACCCCTTTCAACAACAACAAAAATGTGTTGTGAACCCCTAGCATTATTTAATATACTAATAATATTCATTATGTGCTTCTAATAACATAAGTAATTTTTTCCAGAAATCTCCATTAAAATTTACATTAAATAAGTATAATTATAAAATATAAAATTTTATTCTATGTATAATCATGGAAACTAAATATAAACTTATAAAATTTGAATTATTATATATGTATCAATTATTTATATAATTTATAAAACTAAGTAATTGTGAACTGATAGACCCTAGGACTTACTAAGCTCCTCTGTCAGCCATTTCTAACATGAATATTTTATAAATTATGTTGAATAATATTTTAATAAAAGAGGTTACAACTTGAGGGGTGTTTTTATAATACAACCATCAAGTGTATATTTAACTTTAGTGTGGCCTTTTTTATTGAAACAAAGGTTTTCAATATATTGCTCATCACCAAACAAAACCAGAGAAGTCTGCCCTGAAGAAGTGTCCATTCTACTAAAAGGATTCAACATGTGCCCAGATCAGTAAATACAGTACATGGAATTTGAGGAGGTAAAGTAACTAATAACTGGGACAATAAAGAAAGACTTGACTCAGATAGTTCAACCTAAACTGAGACTTGAAGAATTTCAAGAGACAAAAGGGAGGAGGAAGTAACTTTCCGGCATGTGGGATAGTTGAGTTCAGTTTATAGCTTGTAGATCAATTGATTGGGTAATGAAATCAGTTTGGAATGTAACAGGGAATATAATAAGACAATAGAACAAGAGTCTAGGTGTTTGAAGCCAGGGGAGTTCTAGGTCTGCCACTATCTAGCTGTGAGATCTTGGGTAAGCCATGTTCTCTCTCTGGTTCTCCATTTCCTCCTATCTATAATGAGAGATTTGAGCTAGAAATGGAATCTTTTCCAGCTCAGATCTCAGATATTCTGTGATTCTGTGACTATGACTCCAACTTTTGATGGGGGCAGAAAGAAGCCCTGAGTGTGAGGTGTTCAGTGGTAAGCAGCATTTTTGGTGATAGTCCCTGGACACTCGGGCAGCAAGAGGACATTAAATCTGTAATGGTCAAGGTAGGAAGGAAAGAACTAAAATGATTCAAAGACAATGCTAAACATAGACTACCCGCTTCTTGTATTTATATAACCTTACTTTCTGTCTTAGAATCAAAACTATGTATTGGTTCCAAAAGCTGGGTAGTGGGGGTTAGGTGACTTGCCCAGGGTCACATAGCTTGGAAGTGTCTGAGGTCAAATTTGAACCCAGGACCTCCCATCTCTGGACCTGGCTCTCAATCCACTGAGCCACCCACCTATCCCCACATGCTTCTTAAGATTGACTCTGCCTGAGATGCTTTTTTTATTGTTCTGTTTTAAAGAATAATCTGTTAGCTTAAGTTGAAGCTCTGCTGGTAATAGGTATGAGACTGTGAAAAGATTGATTGAAGGGCTGGCCCTAAATAAAGGCAAGAGGTGTGAAATTGGGACATATTTGAGAAAATCCAAGCACATTCTCATTCACTGGTATGCACTAATTGCTTTAATTAAAGTATCAGGCTTGGGTTCAAGCAAACAAATGAGCAGCGCTGAAGATAGAAGTGAAAACTAAGTTCTTAATGAATTCGTTCATTGGTCTTTATGCTGCTGATATTAGCCCTCTTTCTGTCTTTGGCCACTTGTCAATTCCTAAGAAATGGAGGGCATCTGAAGGAAAAGAGATCTCAGAACTGGATGGATGAAATCAGGATAAGCTGTCTGAAGGAGGTGGGTTTTCTGGAGTGTCTTGAGAGAAGTAATAGACAAACATTAGTGAGCAGATAATGGAAAGATATTTCATATCAGAGAGAATGACAAAAGCAAGGGGAATGAACAAATTGACAATGGCCTTCAGTGACCAACTTAAGAGATTTAGATTGATAACTCTATTCATGCTATTAGACCGTAAATTCTTTTTTTTTTTTTAACCCTTACCTTCGTCTTGGAGTCAGTACTGTGTATTGCCTCCAAGGCAGAAGAGTGGTAAGGGTAAGCAATGGAGGTCAAGTGACTTGCCCAGGGTCACACAGCTGGAAAGTGTCTGAGGTCAGATTTGAACCTAGGACCTCCCGTCTCTAGGCCTGGCTCTCCATCCACTGAGCTACCCAGCTGCCCCCTAGACTGTAAACTCTTAAAGTTGGAAACTTGTCATCTTTGGATTTTCCAGCTCCTAACATTGCAGCTCGCCAGCCAAACCATTCCGATCCAATAAGCATTTGTTAAGCATTTACTATATACAAGGCAATGTTGGAAACCCTGAGGATTTAAAGATAAAACCACAACTAGGTCCTGTCCTTAAGGAGTTTACCCTTTACTAGATCATAATAGATATCTATGTTTGCTGAATTGAGTTAAATCAAATTACATGGGAGAGGGCTGTGTAATTAATTTCTGCACCTTTATATTTCTTTACTTCTAGTGATTATTAATAAACTTTATAAAATATATACTTGAAGTACATAACTTCATTATTATATTATATAAATAATACATATTATATAAAATTATATTATCATGTTGTATATAAATTACATATTATATTATATACAAATTATATTGTATTTTATATTACTTATTTTATTTTATTATTTATTTATGTGTTGTTTTTATTTTATTGTTTTATATTATTATATTATATGTTACATAATATATTATATATTGTGTAAATTATTATTTATTATATAAAAACAACACTTGAAATGCTGGACATTAATTTAAATTCTACAGGGCAGGAATTGTGGATTTGTGCCTCTTCTTGATTATTTTTGCTGGGGTAGGGACAGACATTCTATGACTCTAGATATGATATACATATTATATTATATGGAAGGAAAAGTGAAGTTGACATGAAAGCATCCACCATAGGAGAAGGAATAGATTATCTAAGATTGTTCTGGCAGAGATGTCAGACTAGAAGGTGTAATGTAGAGATGTAATCAAGGCATTTACCTTTGCAAAACCTAACTGTAGAATTTCTAGCAGTTAGCCAGCCTTAGAACTCTGACAAAGGTCAGTTGGTCCCAAAAGCTTGTGAAGAGTGGAGGGGTGAACTGGGCTCTGCCTTCCAGCTGAAACCTTGCCTTGAATTTCTGCTTCTGTCTTTGGACATTTGGAGCTTAGCTAACTTCTCTGGACCTTCCCTGACCTTTCCTATTCCATTCCCCTATTACCTTCCTGATTTTCCTGTGGGCTTTGGGAAAAGGGTGGATTTTTGGGTTGTAGCAATTAGACTCTGAGGATTTAGTTCCCCCATAGACAAGTAAGGCTTACCCTTGAAACAAACTATCCCTTGCTTTATTATTTTAGTACTCCCTAACCTCAAGGGCAGCCAAACTTCCCTGGCTGAGATAGAGCAGGCTCTCTCTCAGTCCAAGCCATTCCTGTGACCCTCCCCACTGGAGCTTCTCCCTAGTGGCTGTTAGAGAATCCCTGTACCATTCTCTCCTTTATAATCAACCCTGAAACTTTAATAAACCCCTTCTTACCTAATCAAACCCTTTGCTGAATCATTGGCTCAATGACAAGTGAGGGTTGAAAGAGGGAAGGAACTATTCTCTTTATTTTTCTGAGGGAAGCTGGAGGTGTCCATCTTAGGAGGAAGTAGTTGTCTCTATACTTCCTCCTGGAAACCCTTCAGTTTCACTGACAGGGAGGAGCCTTGAGACTCCTTCTTTGTGGACTTGAGAAACTGACTAGAAAGCCCTCTAGTCAGATTCAAACCACTTCTGACTGGCCCTAACCTTTGTGTCTGTAGAAATACCATTTTCCCTAGTCTAGCCTTCCTCTCCCAGTAACTCTAGTTTGAGTGTCTCCCTGTTGCAGCTGCCTCCCCTAATTACCTCATCATCTCTCCTTACTGTTTATTATACTACCTTGTCCTCTATTTCCCTAAACTCAGCCATCCCCTTACATCTCTCCTTACCACCTCAACCCACTATTGTACCCTCATTTCCCACCAAAGGACCAAAACCCCTATTTACCTTTTCTTTGTTACCTTTTATTACAAAGGTGATCTTCATATAAGATTCCTTATACACTTCTCTATTCATTACCACAGAAGATGAGTTTAAAGAGACGTTTGTAGTCATAGCTTTAGACTCCACTTGAGAAGGAATCAATCCTCTCTAAAATATCACCAGCAAATGGATATCCAGGCTCTGCATGAAGTCAACCTTTCAAGACTTGCACAAAATATTTATAGCCATGCTTTTTGTGGTGGTAAAAAATTGGAAAATGAGGGGATGCCCTTTGATTGAGGAATGGCTGAACAAACTGTGGTATCTGTTGGTGATGGAATACTATTGTGCTAAAAGAAATAATGAACTGGAGGAATTCCATGTGAACTGGAATGACCTCCAGGAATTGATGCAGAGTGAAAGGAGCAGAACCAGGAGAACATTGTACACAGATACAAATACACTGTGGCACAATAGAATATAATGGACTAGGGGCAGCTGGGTAGCTCAGTGGAGTGAGAGTCAGGCCTAGAGACAGGAGGTTCAAACCCGGCCTCAGCCACTTCCCAGCTGTGTGACCCTGGGCAAGTCACTTGACCCCCATTGCCCACCCTTACCACTCTTCCACCTATGAGACAATACACCGAAGTTAAGGGTCTAAAAAAAAAAAAAAGAATATAATGGACTTCTCTACTAGCAGCAATGCAATGATCCAGGACAATTCTGAAGGACTTAGGAGAAAGAACACTATCCACATCCAGAGAAAGAATGGTGGGAGCAGAAACACAGAAGAAAAACAACTGCTTGATCACATGGGTCAATGGGAATATGATTGGGGATGTAGACTCTAAAGGATCACCCTAGTGCAAATATCAATAATATGGAAATAGGACTTGATCAATGACACATGTAAAACCCAGTGGAATTGCACATTGGATATAGGAGGGTGGTGGGAGAAGGGGAGGGAAAGAACATGAATCATGTAACCATGGAAAAATTTTCTTAATCAGTTAAAAAAATGAAGACATCTTTTAAGAAACTGAGAAGCAGAGGTAACAAGGTGGCTCAGGAGACTGAGAGCCAAACCTAGAGATGGGAGGTCCTGGGTTCAAGCTAGCCTCAGAAATCCTCCACAGAGCAATTGGACTGTCCTGTCTAGAAGGAAGCTCAAGAAGGGACAAATGGAAATGATTAAAAAAGAAAGACCTTCTAGAGTTTTTAAATTCCAAAGAGCTATCACTGGGGCTTCTCTAGCTCATATAATGGTCAGGAGGAACCAGAAACCTGAAGTTTGAAAATGGGGACAACACATCAGGGTTGGCAAGGAAGGCTAAACAAGCAACCAAGAAGACAACAGCATCTACTGCTAAAGTTTTACAAAGGCAGCATCTGAACAAAAGATTGTGAAGCCTGGGAAAGTTTCTATACTCCAAGTTGGTGGAAAACATTAATTGTCTTCTAAACTGGATTAAGTAAAATAAAATTTAAAGTACCTTTTGAAAAAAAAAATCTAGCCTCAATCACTTCCAAGCCATGTGATCCTAGGCAAGTCACTTAACACCCGTTGCCTGGCTCTTATCACTCTTCTGCCTTGGAGCCGGTACACATTATTGATTCTAAGACAGAAGGAGTCAGGGCAGCTGGGTGGCTCAGTGAGTTGAGAGCTAGGCCTAGAGATGAGAGGTCCTAGGTTCAAATCTGGCCTCAGACACTTCCTAGTTGTATGACCCTGGACAAGTCACTTAACCCCCGTTGCCCAGCTTTTACAATTCTTCTGCCTTGGAACCAATATACAGTATTGATTCTAAGATGGAAGGTAAGGGTTTTTAAAAAAAAAAGAAAAGAAAAATAAAAGAAATAAAAAGAAAAGGAGAAGCAATGAGTTATAGCTATAACTAGAGAATAAGAGTTAAAGGAGGAACATGTGAGTTTAATTTTGATTTATGAAGAATTTGTGGGTAAATGTATAGGAAAAGAAGGTAAGGAGAAATTTCTTTCTTGTCAGGTCAATTAACTTGGGAAGAAAAATCATAAAGAGAATTTTAAAGGAATGAATCTGAAGAACAACAAGAGCAAAGGTTTGAGAGAAGCCAAAGAGGTTTTTTTCCTCTGATGGCTAGAGATAGGTTAGAGAAGAAAATAAGAAAGAGAATGGAGATATTCTTTTTGTTTATAAAACTTTTTTAACCTTTATCTTGTGAAAATTTTGAGCCTTTATTTATCATCTGAATGAACTAAATGGTGTGGGACTATGTTTTTGAAAGTAAAAATAAGTCATTTGCAGTCACAGTAGGAGTTTAAAATGACTTTGACTGTTGTCTTTCTCACAGCTAAAACACTGTACGTAATTATCTTTGTCTTTCCTTTATTATTGATGTCACCAGTTATAAATAATATATCCTGAGTAAATTCAATTTTATAAGATTAAAGAATCTAATATGAAGAGAGTAAGTAACTTTTAAAAAGTAAAATAAATAAGATTTGATGAACTGCAGTGGGAGCACTTAAGCTTAGTGTGGTTGAGAGATATATTGAAATTTTATAATTTCATATATTAAATAACATCCTAGATCTTAAGACTGAGCCCACAAATGAGGAAGTTGACCCACATATCTCTGTTACATTTGTATATGGCTTTAAAATCTATTCATGTCTTGGGACTGCACTGGGAATTGGGAAGCATCCCTATGGCAAGGGAGAGATCTGGTTGCCTCATCTAGACAGAGTAAATATAAAAGAGAGACCAACTCCCTAGATTCGTGGAGGCAACTCATGGATGTTGCTGAGCTGAGGGATTGTATTTGCTGAGTCATGGGTGGGATTCTGGGAGAGAGAAATGAAAATTGTGTTTTTTAGAATATTCCCCCAGTGTAGGATAAATCAGAGAAACAAAGGGGAACTTTTTCTCAAAAGGGATAAGAATTCTAAACCTGTAGGACTTCTCCTTTCTTATTAGAAGGCAAAGGTTGGGATTCTTCCCATCCTGTGGTTCTTCTCTGAAAGTTTAAACATAGGATCCTAGATCTAAGACTGAAAGGGCTTCAGAGGCCCTCTGGATCAGGCTTGACTCAGAGGCCCAGGGATACAGTTTTAGGATTGGAATGAAATGAGACACACGTAGACAAGGCACTTACTTAGCATTAGAAAGGAAAGGACATTCAGCCAGGATGCAGTGGAGTCAGTTGAGGTACAACTTCTGTCTCCATATTTGTCATGATGGTTCACTTAGACAAAAGAGTTTAAGAAGCCTGACTTGTCCATGACTCCTGCACTTGACTTCAGTACTTAGGCAGCCCAACAGCTAGGTAAACCTTAGGCTGGCCCAGGGATTTAAGCTCATATAATAATATAAGTTATTTATTTAAATACAATAAATTATATATTCAGCAAGCTCAATATTTAATCACATGAGATTAAAGAATTTAATAGATAGAGGCTGAGTAATTTCTTTTTATTAAATAAATAATATTTTATGAATTGGTGTTCATAAAATTTATTATTATTCTATTTTATTATTTTAAGTTTCATTGGTCCAAAGAATCAAGGATGATTTCATTACCTTTAAGGGAAAAACTAACCAAATCTAAATGCCAAAAATCTTAGAAGAGGTTGCTCCTACCACCTTTAAGCTAGTCGAATCCCCTTTTTTAAATAAGGAAACTGGGGCCCAGAGAGATCAGATAACTTGCCCTAGCTTATACAGATAATATGTACTAGGAATGGAATATGAATCCTGATTCTTTTACTCCAGAGGCCACTTTCTTTCTGTTCGCACCATGCTGCTTCCCAGGGGGGTACTCCTAGGTACAGGAATATAATATTCCCCATCAACCCTCCTATCTCCATCCAGCAGCCATGAATAGCCAGCTTTCTTCTTGTTAAGAGATGGGGAAGTCTTGGAAGTAGAGGTTTCATTTAAAGGGCCTGCTTCTGACCAAAAACCAATTTGTCTTCCTAGTTTCCCCAGCTGTGCATTCAAAGACTGATTTGTGACAGCTCTTAAAACATTCCTTTCCCCTAATTCTAATATTTTCACCCTTTGAAAGACTTGTTAATATTGAATTTTGAAGCACATTAAAAAAAAAAAAAACTCCCAACCCTCTTTCAGCTAGTGCAGCAGTTCATGAATTATTTAGGTCCTAGATGAGACAACAATGCTTTCTTTCTCCCAAAAAAGATAAGCTACCAGGGCTGGTGTCAAAGTGGGAGAGCTGTGGGTAGAGAGCTGTGGGGTCTAAAAGGGAGCCTGCCAGAAAGAAAGACAGTGGACTTAAGTAGGGATCACACCCAAGGGTGGTTTCAGAGGCCCCACCTGTGGTTGACATCTAGAACTCCACTTCACCTATAGAATATTAGAGTTGGGAGGTCATATAATTCACCCTCTCTCTCAATAAAGAATTCATTTATTTTAAGACTCTGAAACCAATTAAAATGAAAATATCCCCTGAGAGAACATACTTTCATGCATTAGTTGTTATTCATTTACATATCTGTATAAATGAGCTTGAGGGTCATCCTAGTCTAGTGAATAAAGGATAAGATTTGGAGCCCAAAAGGCCTGAGTTCAAGTTCTGCCTTTAACCACATTCTAGCTATGTTACCATGTGCAAATCAGGAACCTCTCAGTGCTCAAGGGAATTCTCTAAGACTATGAGTTGACAGAAGGAGTTGCTCATCAGTATGCATAGATGAAATTTTGATGTCAGAATTCATTTGTACAGGTGAAATTACAAATTTCATGGCTTTTTTATTCCCTTCTGTTCTTTTTTCCATTCCATTCCATAACTGCTTATATATACTTTTTTTTTTCATGGAAAGGGTATCCCAAGTCTTAGTTCACTTATAAGGTTACTAAAGCTTCTTGTTATTTTTGTACTATTTCTACTTTTCTTCTCTCTTTTCTTAGTTTCACAATTCATTTCTCAATTTTTTTATTCCTTCTAGTTATAACATCAGCAGCATTGTATTATTTTATTCCATTATTCTCCTAAAGTTTGTTAAGAATTTCATCAACCAGAGGACAACTGTTGTATTAGGGAAAAGATTTGGATACATCATCACGTCATGATTAGTTGAATGAATCAGGGTTATGTAGCCTAGAGAAGAAAAGGCAATGTGATGATTCATCTTGACTCTGGAAGATTGATGATTAGACATATCTTCTTTATACAACAAAGAGGTAATGGAGTATAGATGCAGAAAACCCATATCCTTTTTTTAAAAAATGCTGGTATTTTTCCTTTTTTAAAAAAATCCTTATCTTTTGTGTTAGTATCATTTCTAAGACAGAAGAGCAACAAGGGCTAGGTAAATAGGGCTAAATGACATGCCTAGGATCACCCAGCCAGGATGTGTCTGAGGACAGATTTGAATCCAGATCCTTCTGACTCCAAGCCTAGCTAACTATGCCCCTGGTCTTTTGTCTTTACCACCAGTTATTTCCCACCCCATATCCTAATGCCCAGATGGTCTTCTATTGTGACCAAGAAAATCAATTGAACAAAAACATTAATGGAGAAACTTTCTCTGCAAATATATATAGTGTTCTATTTTAGTAGAGGTATTGATTTATTATCTGTCTCTCTTCCTTGACTTTCTCGGGTTTTTCCATTATTCAGAGTTTGATTTCCTCTTACTGATTATTTATCTGTATTATTTTTGTCACTGTGTATATTGTTCTCTTGTCTCTTTTTTTCAGTTGCATCAGTTCATATAAATCTTCTCATACTTCTCTTAAGTTCTCATACTTCTCATTTCTTACTATGCAGTAATGTTTCATTATATTCGTTTATCAGTCAATCGATAATATATTCCAGGTTCTTTGTCAAGCATTGAGAATACAGAGACAGGCAAAAGTCAGTCCCTACTCTCAAGGAGCTCACAGTCTAATGGATGAGACAACATGCAAACATTTACATAAAATAAAGGTATAGGTACAGCGTAAATTGGAAATAATCAACAGAAGGAAGGCACTAGCATTAAGGGAGATTGTAAAAGACTTTTTGTGGACAATGGGTTGTTAGCAGAGACTTTGAGGGAGGTCAGGAGGTTGAAGTGTGGAGAGAGAGGAATAGGAAACAACCATTGAAAATTCCCAGAGTTGGAAGATGGAGTGTTTTGTTCAAGGAACAGCAACAAGGAAGTCAGTGTCACTGAATCACAAAAAATATAGCAGGGTGAGTGGGCAGTGGTATGAGAAAATTGGAAAGGTGGTAGGAACAGGATAGGAAGTACTTTGAATGCTGAACAGAAGATTCTATAATTGATCCTGAAGGTGATAGGGAGCCATTATATTTTACTAAATAGGGACATGACATGATCAGACTTGTGCTTCAGGAAAATCATTTTTACAGCTAAATGTAGGATAGGCTAGAGAGGGGAGAGACTCGAGTCAAGGAAACTAACCAGCAGACTATTGTGATAATATGGGCATAAGGTGACAAGGGACTGTGCCAGAGTGGTAGCAATGTCAGAAGAGAGAAGGGGGCATATAGAGAGATGCTAAGTAACCTTTTCAGTCATTCCCCAGTTGATAGGCACTTTGTTTCCAGGTCATTGCTAATACAGTCTTGCTGTGAATATTTTGATATATTGGATCTTTGTTTCTGTACTTAATTTCTTGTAGAAGCAGAATCACTGGCCAAAAGTATATGAATGGATCAGTCCCTGTTCTTGTACAAAATCCAAATTGAAATCCAAAATGATTGAGTCATTTCACAGTTTCAGCAGTGAAGGAGTGTGCCCATCTTCCCAAAGCCTCTTCAATACTGTTCACATTTTTCTCCTCTTTGTTAGTTCTCATAGAGGGAGGTAAAATCAAATCATTGTGGAGGTTTAGAGGGTACAGGTTACCTTTTACATTTTCCCTTTCATATTGCTTTTATATTCTTACTTAAATTCAATTTTATTTTATTAATTTAATGAATAATTTTATTTTTATCAATTTATTACAATATTTAAATTTTATTTTATTTTATTTTTAGCTCCATTTCTTCCTGCCTCTTCCTCTCCTCCATTGGAAAGCCAGAAAAATAAAATTCATTACGAATAAGTATAGTTAAGTAAAAAAAAATCTTCCCCATTGACCATATCCAAAAACTATGCTTTGGTCTTTACTCTGAGTCCATCTTATCTCTAACTGAAGGTAGGTAACACGAGTTCTCTGTACTGCAATTGGTCATTGTATTCATCAGAATTCCTAGTCTTTCAAAGTAATGTGTTTTATGTTTAATATGTTTATGTTATATTTAATAATTACAATGTTATCATTATTATATAAACAATAGTATGACTATATTGTGATTATAATATACATTATTATATAAGTATAAAACAAATATGCTCATTTCACTTTATATCAATTCATATAACTTTTCCTAGGTTTCTCTGAAACCACAGCCTTCATCATTTCTGACAGCACAATTGTATTCTGTCTCATTAATATACCTTAACTTGCTTAGCCAATCCCCAGATGTTGCACATCCCCTCAGTTTCCAATTCAAAGAATCATTTGGAATGAGACATTTACCTTGTCAGACACGACCAATATGTTGGTTGTTTTGCATATATATGATTCTTTAATATAAGAGTTTGGGGTAGTGATAAGAGTTTTTCCATTTAGGCAGTTAAGTGCCTTTCCATCTCTGAAATGTTATAATTATGTGGCTAGTTGATCCCAAGTGGTTCCTTTGGAACTAACATTCTGAAATTCTATTCCTTCTTGCTCCTTGCTCATTTTAGAACCCCACCCTCAAGAGAACCTCTTTTCTGACACCGATTGACCTGAGCAACTACTCCTTCTGATTGATTACTAAAGAGAACCTGACCTAAGACTCTCATGTCACTTGGAGGTTCCCCCAGGATAATGCTAGCAGGAGTCAGGCAGAGAAGGCATTTGGAAACTTCTTTATGTTAAAGGTAGCCCCTGTCATACTCAGATAGGACTTTTATAGGAAAGTTTTGGTTTTTTTGCCAACAGTAGGCCCCCCTTCTTCCCCACCCCCACCTCAGTCCTCTCTAGGGAATCTATTAGCATTTCATGCCTTGAGCAAGACTTGGTCACTGACTTCCACATCTTGGAAGTATTAGAATTCCCCAGAGACACAAGGACACCTAAGAGAAGCTTTTGAGAAATACTGAAGTTCTATTCCCCATGCCTTTGAATGAAAAGAAGAATGGGAATTTACCTAATTCTTATGGCCTATTCCTGGCGGAAATGACTTTGTTTCTTATATATTTTTATGAGCATTTATGAGCATTATTCTATAGACTTCTTATCAGAGAGCTGGAAAGGACAGTGTGATTGAGAACTATTGCTGGGGAGGAGACAATTTCATTTAGTTTCTAGGGGACTAAACCTAGTGATAAGCTTTGGCCCTATTCCATATTGTGCCACCAATGTGGCAATGGAAATTGATATAATGGAAACAGCTAGATTTGGGATCCAAGGACCTGAGTTTTAATCCTAGCACCACCCACTTCTTATCTATGAAACTTTTGGACCAGTCACTTCATATCTCAGTCTCATTTCCTTCTTCTGGAAAATGAGGGATCTGACTAGATAATCTCTGAGCCCTCCTCCAGCTCTAAATTTATGATAAAGATACTAGGTGACCTCTCAAGTCTCAGTTTCTTTATCTGTATAATGAACTATAAGGACACAAGTAGGAAGATAGACTATCCTGCCAACTATACCAAATGTAAGGGGACAGATGTGTTCTATGCCGATTATGCATAAGATAGCATACCTTACGAGAAAATTCTGAGATACTGAATAAAGAAGAACCCATGCCAGCTAGCTTATTAGTAGATTTAATTAGGGTTAATTTGGTTAATTGGGGTAGTTTGCTCACAAGAGGCCAGTTCTTTGGAGGCAGCAGGGCAAACTAACATGGTGGATCCTTGCACCATCTCCAGGGCAGATCAGATATAATATAGAAACAGAACAAAGAAGGTAGAATGCTTTCACAAGCAAGTTCTTTCAGGGGATAGTTGGAATTTCATTGTAGTTTACATTTACTCAAGGTATTTTACATTCTCTCTGAAGTCATAGGTCATATTTCCAGGCTCTGGCTACCAAAATACAGGAACACTTGCCCATCTTCAGTCATTGTGACACTGTAGTGAGATATCAGACAGAAAGCGCAAAGAAATATAAAATGAGATAATAGGAGGATTGGATGAGCTGACTTCTGAAGTTCCTTTTAGCTCGAAGATCCTCTAATCCTGTGTGGCCTTTTTACAAAGTCAAGGATTTATACAATTGCAAGGTATGCTGCCATCTGTCATTCTCAGCTCTCCTAGGGATGAGCAGCCCAGGTCACTGGAAAAGAACAATTCCAACCCCACCTATTTACTATGCTTAACCAGAACCTCAGTGTAACACTTGAAATAAAGGCAATGATTTTCTGCCTGGATTTCTAACTTATATCATCTTTCTCAATCCTTTGTTAATTCATTGAAAATGGTTATTTTGATTAAAAAAACTTTGGCCAGTATTCTACTATCCTGGAAAGTCCCCCCATCCCTCAGCCCCATTCCCATTCCTGTCTAGTTTAAAGCTTTAAATCTTTAAAGCTTAAATCATTAAGCCCTCATCTTTAGTGGGAGTTGTGATGATGGGGGATAGAGTCTGGCCCTGGACTAGACTGAAAAGCCAGATTTAGTCTTCATCTTTCTCTTCTTTAATGTTTGTCTTCCATTTCCCACAAACTTTCCCATCTCTCTATCCTATTGCCTAAGAGTTCTCATAGTTTAGAAGAATGTAATCTAATAAAATAATTTATACTCACACTAATTCATATTTACACTTTCCTAGGAAACTTTGCTTTTTAAAAGAGGAATTTGTAGAAGGCAGTGCCTAATTCAACACTTGAGAATTCAGAATCTGTAGCATTCTGGTAACTGAGGAAGGGAGAACTCTGGACAAAGAAGCCTTCTCAATGTTCTTCAAATAATACTATGTAGGCAGATACTTACTCTGCCTGTGCCTAAGACTTTTCCCAATCTCATTCAGCCAGGAAGGAGGTGACCACAATTATTATCTTATGTAACTGGTTCCTCTCTCAGCTTGTAGAGTTTGCATTGATGTCTCAAGATTTGAGATTTCATTACCAACCATGGAAATGCAGAACTTTAAAGATAGCCCCTCTGCATCTCATTCATTCATAAATTCATTCACTGGTTTATTCATTCATTCAAGAAAAGGACTTATGATTCAGTGGAAAGTCACCAGATCAAAAGTCAGATCTTGGTTCTAATCCTGGCTCTGTTACTAACTTGCTGTACTCCCAATGTTCACTCGGAAGGTCTTTCCATCTTCTCTTGAACAGTCCCAGATCAAGACTTACTTTTTCTAGGGAGCTTTCCATGACTAAATTTAGCCTACACTGATCACTCTCTTACACAGGACCATTGTGTGTAAAACAGAGAACTGGAGGAAGCCTATCTTCAGCATTCTTCATACTCTCCTCTCAGCTACTTGACTGCTCCTGATGCACATTTGGAGTTTGTCATTGTTCCAGGACACATGAGACAGGATGCTGAAGCAGCCTTGTAGGGACCAGTTTCTTTATTCTCATTTCTGTACCAATAAAGAAGCATGATATATGGAAGAAAGGTGTGGAAAGGAAGCTCAGTTACAACAAACAGGTGTGTGAATTCCAGGACCTGATTCATGACTGGTGTCTCTCAGTACTCCCTCTCCTAAAAAAATACCATTAAGTGATAGGTCATTGGTTCTGATAATCCTAGTTGTAGTGACTACAAAATCTGATTGGCTCAGCCAATAGGCTAGAGGAAGAGGGTAAGAAATTGGCAGAAAAGTAAATATTGAGCCAAAGCAGAGACAGGGAAAGGGAGACACATGTGATATGATCCAGAGAGAGACCACACAAGTGGCTCGGTCACCTGAAGTGCCTTGGACAGAAGAGACACTAAGTCCCTTCTTTTAAGACTCTGGTTTCCATATTTCTTTGGACAAATAGACATGTGCAAACCCCTTGCTGACGCCCCCATTGTATTCCCCTCACTGACTCATCTTCTGTCATTTACTCCTACTCAGAATGACTCACTCATGTCAGTGGGCCTGTTGTTCATTCCCTACCCATCATAAAGCCCCAAGGGGGGATGGGAAGGCTCCCACAGGCAACTACTGGTGACAAGTGAGGGCAGAGGGAACAGTGTTGTTGTTGCTGCTGCTGCTGCTACTCAGGGAGTCAGAGAGGACTTGGAATTCTATCTTCAAAGTTTTTTCTGGGAGTCTTCTTCACTTCAAGGGATTCAAACATCTGAAGAAGAGGGTAATCACTAGGGTTATGGGATAGTAATAGACAAAGGTTGATAGGCTCCTAGCAGGTGGTGTTTACCTTCTTCCTATGGAGTACATCCTGCTCCCTACCTTGCCTATCTATAGAGTGCTGTGGGCTTTGGGCAGTGCTTCAGTTCTATGATTTCCCCCTTTATTTAAACTTCCCATCTTTCTTCCTGTAGCTTTTTCTCTTGTTTTCATCCCTGCCAGCTGTGACAGGATGTGCAGGAGTGTCTGGGGGAGACAGGGTCTGCTGGGACCATAGTTGAGAACAGCAAAATTGATGATCTGAGAAGAAAAAAAATCCATTTGTCTTTCCCCAACCTGATATTTGCCAGATGCTTAAACCCCTTTCTCCTTTCTCCTGGGAAGGACACAATTACCAGGTCTGACTAACAATCCCTGGGGCTTCTGCTGGGCTAAAGCTAATTACCTATTACTAATAAACATTGAATTAATGTTCTTGACCAAATTAAAATTAATTTGAATCAAAACGAAATGACACAAATGATTCTCCCCCCCTCTTCTCACTGACCTGACTGTGAAAAGCTTCACAGATGCAAATTTCCCCGAGAGTTTCACAGTTTCTGGTCAGAGCTATGTTTATAAACTGAGAAGTCCAAGCCAAGAATGACCAGAGTCAATACTAGTAACCTTGTCTTTTCTACAGGACATCCTTCTTGGCTGAACAAAATCTAAATTACTCAATCTGGCATTCAAGGCCCCAACTCACACACTCCTTTACCACCCTCATTTCATCAATCCCCATTATGTCATCTGTGTTCTGGGAAGGCCAATTGTTATCTATTTCTTTCATTTTCCCCTGAAGACAACTGGAAAATTCCTGCATTTCTGCTTTTGCGCACAAAATTCCCCACTCCCTTCTGCTAATCTGAACCCAAAGTCTAACTCTTTTAAAGTCTTCTGAAACTACTATGCCCCCCAATTGATTCTGTGCCCTTTCAGAACTTCCATATATTGCCAAACATTTTGCCCTTTTGGATATGTTGCTTGTAATAGATCTCAAAAGCTTTCATATGTGTGTATTGTTTTCTCTCAACTTGATTTGGAATCCTCTAGGACAGGGAGTTTGCAATGAAACCATCTGTGTCCCCCACAGCACTTGGTGCAATGATAAACACAAAGTAGTCAAGCAATCTCATTCTCTGATTCTCTGTTCAGCACCATGGACAGAATTGTCAGCCTTGCATTCCCCTTTGCCTCCTAGCTCCCTCCCTTCTCTTTCCTCTTCTGTTCAGTCTTTAAGCTTCCTCCTGCTTTTATGGGAAACCATTTGAGTAACTCAATAACATTTTAGGTCCTTACTATGCAACAAGCATTGTGTCAAGTGCTAGAAATGCAAAGATAGCTAAAAAAAAAATCTGCCCTCTAAGAGTTCATGATTTGATAAGGGAGACAAGAAGAAAAGAAATATGTACAAATCAGCAAATAAGATACAATTAAAGGAAGGAGGGCTCTAAAATTAAGAGGAATTGGAAAAGGCTTCTTGTAAAAGGAGAGGTTTTATTTGGAACTTGAAGGAAGTCAAAGTAGCCCCAAGGACATGAGGAATGAAAGCATTCCAGCATGGGGTACCACAAAGAGAAAGTGACCCTATGAAGAAATAAAGTAAATGCCTGCCTACACAGTATAATTCGATTAGTCCACAAAGGTCTCCATGCTATCAATTTTTTTAGAAGCTTACTCTCCACTGGCCCTTAAAGTCCCATTAGGTCATTAGGGATGATCTTTTGAGTTGAAACATTGTCTCAAAAGATGGAGGGGATGTGGGAAAATAGGGACACTAATGCACTATTGATGGAGTTATGAACTGATATATCCATTCTGGAGAACGATTTAGAATTATGCCCAAAGGGCTATAAACTGTGCATATTCTCTGCCCCAGCAATAACACTACCAGGTTTGTATTACAAAGAGATAAAATGAAAAGGAATAGTAACTGTTTGTACAAAAATATTTATGGTGTCTCTTTTTGCTGTGACAGAATTATGAATTGAGGGGATACTCATCAGTTGTGGAATGACTGAACAAGTTGTGATTTATGATTATAAAGGAATACTATTGTGCTATAAGAAATGATGAAAGGAATGCTTTCTGAAAAACCTGGGAAGACATGTATTGATACAAAGTGAAGTTAGCAGAACCAGGAGGACATTATACATAATAATAGCAATATGGTAACTATAATCAACTATGAAAGTCTTAGCTACTGTGATGAATACAATGATCCACCACAATTCTAAAGCCCTCATGATGAAAAATGGAAAGCACATTCAGAGGAGAACTGAAGGACTCTGACCTCAGATTGAAGCATATTTTTGGTAGTTTGTTTACCTTCCTCTTTGGTGCTTGGGAGACCCCATGATAGTCCTAGCATAGTGAGAATCAAGATGGATTCCATCTAAGAACTGGGGAAGAGCTTCCTTTAAGAAGCCTTCCCTGGCTCCTCCAGCCTCCAGTGATTTTTCCCTTCCAAAGCAATAACTTTTTGACATCTTTTTGCTTTTGGTTCTGATCTAGTTTTGTCTGAGTCAGTACATCAAGTACTCATGATTTTGTTTGATTAGAAATTCTAAGTGTAGGAGCACTGCAAATAAAAGCCCATCTATAACTTAAGAGTCAGAGTTCTTTGAGGAATAGAAAAATTAAGCTGGGTAGCTCAGTGAATTGAGAGCCAGGTCTAGAGATGGGAGGTCCTAAGTTTTAATCTGGCCTCTGATACTTCCTACATGTGTGACCCTGGGCAGTCACTTAACCCCCATTACCTAGCCCTTACTGCTCTTCTGCCTTAGAACCAATACACAGGATTGATCCTAAGATAGAAGATAAGGGTTTAAAAAATTAAGTGATTTGTCCATAGTATGTGTAAGAGGTAGAATTTCGCTCTTCCTAACTCCAAGTCCAACATTCTATACATTATCTTTCCTATCCTATATTATTGTCTAACTGTCTTGTGTATGTAGTGAATAACCTCTGGACTCATTCAGAAAGAGGACTGTTAAAATATCTCCTCAGGGTTCTAAAGATGCCTTGAGGATTTAGAAAGGGAACTCTCAGTTGCTCTCAGCTCAAGCCCCCACCAGCAATGTACCCTCCACTATAAGCCAGCAATGACTAATAGTCCAGTTCCATTTAATTTCTTAATGCTTATTTCCTTTTACGATATTTCCTTTGAAGATAAATCGAAAACAAAAATACAAACATTTCCCATCACCACCTTGAGGGCACACTATCCGTTTTACTGCCTTGGTCTCTGAGTAGAGCAAAGTCAACTCAATACAGTTTCTACACAATATTGGTCCCACCAAATACATGCTTGGAATTTACATGCGTGCCAGATGAGTCTTTTCCTCAGTTACTTAAAACCCACACTTTGAGAGTAGCCACCCCCCTGGAGGGTTTATCTGTGAGTTGGCACGGGTGCCCCTGGGACACTACAACTATATAAATGTCAGATATTGTTACTATTGGAGCTTCTTAGTCGGCAAGGATTGATATACTTCTTTTGTCATTTATACAATTTTTATTAAATTCAGTGGAATAAGATAAAGATTGTCTCTCACTTGTACTAGTTGAGACAAATTAGCCTTTGCCCTTCTGTCTTAGAGTTATTACGAGTTATTACGAGTTATTACTAAGATAGAAAGTAAGGATTTATTTTTTTTTAAGGGAGAGAATGCAGCTAGGTGGCACAGTGGACAGAGAGCCAGGCCTGGAGTCCAGAGCACCTGGGTTCAAATCTGGCCTCAGGCACTTCCTAGCTGTGTGACCATGAGTAAGCCATTTAACCTCATTTGCTTAGCCTTTACCCTTTTGCCTGAGAGTTATTACTCAGACAGGAAATAAGGGCATATATAAAATATATACACAAATATATTATTAATATTTAATATTAATTATATGTTACATCAACATTATTAATTATTATTTTTATTAATTTAAATTACTATTTATTAATTATATTATCATTAATAATAAATACTTAATAATTAAATAATAGTTAATAATATGTTACATGTGTATATATGGGAAAGCAACATAGAAAGATTATTTGATTCAAAGACAGAAGAGCCAGGTTTAAGTCATAACCCTGCCACCCCTACCAACTGTGTGACCTTGAAAAATCATCTAAATCTATCTGGGCCTCAACCTTGTCATCTGCAAAATGGAGACAATACCCCATGCACAGAATACCTCACCATGGGCTTCTCTTGTTATAAATATTTGCAAAATTGTTGATTTCTTTTCTCTCAAACTACTTTGCATGAAAGACACTGCCTCTGTGGAATCATGTTATTATGTAATACTAAAGCTGAGAGAGACTTTAAAAATCCTCTAGTACAAGCCACTAATTTCTTATTTTACCTATGTGGAAATTGAGGCCCAGAGGAGTTAAGTGAACTCCCCTCTTCCTCCTCCAATGTTGACAGCAGAACTTGGACTAAAATTCAGGTCTCAACTTATTCACTTCCCTAATAAATCCACTGCTTCTCCCCAACCCCCTCCCATACCCCCTACCCCAGGCCTCACCATACCATACCACATAGCCATGACCTACAGATACTCTGATTCTTAATTAAACTTTTGATTTGAACCTCCTGGCCATACAGGCAAACTGCAGCCAGCAAAATGGAAATATACAGGCTTATCTCTTTGGCCTGGACCGAGGCAAACCACCTAGGCTGATAATTACCTTAGCAAAGGCGGAGATCTTTTTTTACAGGTTGGTGAGCCAATAATGTCCCACTAATAGCTGTGATATCCAAGGGGCCTCATCTGTTTCCTGATTACTTTCTGTGAAACCAAGAAGAGGACTGAAGCAAATATTCTTTTTTCTCTTCTGAATAAAGAACCATTTGAGCAGAAGAACAAGAGAAGCTTCTTAGCGGGTGGAACAACATTTGGCTGCAAAATCCTCCCTTCCCAGGAGGAGTCGGATGCTCCATCCTGTGTCCTTTAGCACAGGCCTGGGTGGACAGCTGATATTTCTGGAGTGGCTCTCCACAGTGGACATCAAATCAATTTGGAAATCTGCTTTATGAACCATAGGCCCGTGGAGGGGTTTGAGGGCAGGCAGGTCAATCAACTATTTAGCCCCAAGGAGCTGAGCTATGCCTATGGTTGCTCTTGGCAAGGCCTAAGGCATAAACTAGGAGAGGAGATAGGGGAAAAGCAGGAGAAAAACATGAAAGAAGAGATAAGGCCAAGAAAGAGGAAAGGGGAGGGAGGGAGGATGAAGAAAAAAGAAGAAAGAAGAGAAAGAAAAAAGTTTTGTGAACTTTGGACCAGAAGGCAAGAGACAAGGGTTTTAGTCCTGATTCTGCTAGTACCTGTGCTCATGTGACTTTGCCTAATTTACTCCTTTTTCTGGGATTTACTTTCTTATCTGGAAAATGAAGAGGCTGAACTCCAGGCTTCCTTTTCGTTCTGATATTCTATAGCGTGGAGATTAAAATTAATATGCAAAATACTAAATATTATATTTATAAATATTTTATTAATAATAAACAAACAAAAGAGACTAACTAAAAGGTACTAACCAGTTCACTCCCAGGAACCAAAGAGAAAGAGGGAGGAGTTACAGCCAACTATAAAACAATAATGTGACCACATAAACGTGGAGGCGCAAGAGAGATTAAAGGGAATTTTGGGAAAACTAAGGGACTTATGGGGGATGAAGTCCAAGGTTCAAAATTTCCATTTATACAATATTCAACAAGTCAAATCAACAAGCTTTTTTATTTATTAAGCAATTACTATGTGACAGGGCACCATGTCAAATACAGTCATCTCTTGCTATATCCCAGTTCACTTATTGCAGCTTCTCTGTATCACTGGTTTTTAAAAAATATATATTTAATTCTGTACCACAGAGTTTTTGCTATATTGTGGGATTTTGTGGCACACTATTGGCTGATGGAATGAAAGACAACCAACCACAGCGCTGTGTTCTGTATCCTGAGTGATGATTGGCTCAGTGACTATAAGTTAATAAGAGTGTGGAAAAGATTTATAGGAAAGTGGGAAGGGTTTATAAAGCCTTAAAATATAAAATAAATATAACATTGCTACTTCACAGATTTTCACCTATGGTGGGGGTCTCTAGAACATAACTTCCACAATAGGTAAGGGATCACTGTATTAGCAATATAAATACAAGCAAAAAGACAGTCCTCTCTCTCAAGGAACTTGCATTCTAATAGAGGTTGGGGGAGAGAGACAACCTATAAAAGGGAAATGAAAATGTGTGCACATATATGTATGTATTTATGCACATGTGTGCATTGTGTGTATCTGTGTGTATGCAAAGGGAAGCAATAGTGGATAGATAGTCCTATGTGTCTATGATGGAAATGGTGGAGGAAGTCACTAACAACAATCTGTGAAGATAGAATGATCTCTCTTTGTTATTTCTAATGTAATCAATCAGCAACCTCTAGTTTAATCAATCAAAAACTGAAAACATCCCTACTTAACACTTGACCAGTCACTAGGTAAAAAAGTTCACAAGTCAAAAACTCTCACCTCCAAAGGGGACTGCCCAACCCTAGGTAGGACTAAACAGTTTGGAAGCTGTGACTGGTTCCTGTGAAGAGGGGAAGACACAGGAAGTGACACATGAAAAGGACAATAAAAAGTCCATGGCTTCCTGGATTTGGGGCTTCTTTTCTCTTCTGATCTTCTGGCTTAAAGTCATTCCTGCCTTGGTGCTTGAAGAGATACTTCTCTTGGATCCTGTGGTGGTGAGTGGAGTGATTCCTTCCTGGGTTCTTCCGTGAGGAGACCCTCTCTGCTCATTGGCTCTTTGGTGGGACACTCCCCTCAGTGTGAGCTCTGATGATATTCTTGGTGGTCTTAGCCTCCTGTACACTGAAGGTTCTCAGCGGATTTTCTTGCTCTTTGGATTTTGGCTTCCTAATTAGGACTTTGGATTCTTGTAAGATTCACTTTCGGATTTGCATTTGCAGCCTGGAGACATTAGGATTACATTTAGGGCATTTGTGGCTAGGTAGTACTTTCTGTCTCTTTCTTACATTTCCCACTTTCACTCTTTCCTACTTCCTTGTAAAATAAAGCTGCTACAATCATTTTGACTTAAGGGATAATATTTTAAATTGGCAACCACAATATTACTTTAGAATTCTCCTGTTAGCATAAAAACCTAAATTTAAACTCTTAAAAATCTTTGTCAAGGCATTCCTTCCATTGGGTTCCACCACTGAACCATCCAAAGCAATGGACTTCTTTCTTATCTAGCCAAGAGCTGATTTTTCCTTGTTAGCCCTGGAGCTATGTGAAAGTCAGGAAATGTACCCCAATTAGATCAAGGATAGAAAGGCTCCATCTATACCAGTGGTTCCCAAACATTTTTGGCCTATCGCCCCCTTTCCAGAAAAAATATTACTTAGTGCCCCCTGTCACATACTATTACTGCCCCCTTACAGTTATTCACAGCCCCCCAAAGCACCTGTGGCCATCACTGCCCCGCTGGATTGCTGCAGCATCCACCAGGAGGTGGTGGTGCCACTTTGGGAATCACTGATCTATACCAAAATATCTGCAGTAGCATTTAATGAGAGCAAAAACACTGGAATCAAAATAAGTGCCCTTTGATTGGGTTAGGGTTGAACAAAATTGTGGTATACAAATGCAATGGAAATCTGTTGCACCATGAAGAACAATATGTGTTAGGAATTCACAGTAACATAAAAGGACCTTATCAAACTGATATAGGGTAAAGAAAGGAAAACTAGGAACTCCATTTTCACAATCTGCTATCCCCAGTGTCTCAGAGAGTTTCCTAGTCCATATCAGAAAATGATTGTCAGATTTTTAAAAATGCACTGGCTTTCTTTTTCTTTTTAGAAAACAAGGGAATAAGAGTAGCTAGGTCACTCAGTAGATAGAGAGCCAGGCCTGGAGAGGGAAAGTCCTGGGTTCAGATCTGTCCTGACACTTCCTAGCTCTGTGACCCTCAGGAAATCACTTAACCCCAATTGCCTATCCCTTACCACTCTTTTGCCTTGGAAATGATACTTAGTATTGATTCTAATACAGAAGGTAAGGGTTTAAAAATACAAAACAAACAAACAAAAAACAAACAAGGGGACAATGTATAAAGTGGCAAAAGCAATGAAAACACTACCAATACTTGAATTAATTGAAATCTAAGTCCTGGAGAACAGATGACAAAGCACACTGCCCTCTCCTCAGAAAGATGGCAGACTGATACAACATTAGATTTAGGCACTTTGGAAGTTATTTTTACTAAACTGGTTTTCTTACAAAGGAGATCCCAGGGATTGTTGGGTGCACATCAGAAAATGGGTCAGGTGTAAAAACAAAATGTATCAATAAAAAATGTTAATGGAAAAATTGAGGCTAGTGCAGAGAGATTTTGTTCCAGAGTCCCAGAAGAGACAAAGCCCCTAGAGAATATTTTCTCATTTTTTGGTTTGTTTTGTTTTGTTCTTACAATCTTGAGTTTAGTGTGAGAAGGCGGTAGAACAGTTACAGAAACATGGCATAATTAGACAGATGCTAAAAGAGATGCCCTTGCTCTGAAAACACTGCCAGGAGAGTGAAGTCTTTGGCTTAGCCCATTTCCTTTCTTGTATTTTTTTTTCTAGACAAATGGAGTTAAGTGACTTGTCCAGAGCCACATATCTAGGAAATATCTGAGGCCAGATTTGAACCAAGGTCCTCCTGTGACTCCAGACCTGGCTTTCAATCCCCCATGCCACCTACCTATGCTCCAACTCCTTTCTTGATCTATAAATTACTGAACAGTGTCTCACCAGGATATCTCACCAACTTTGGATCTCATCAAAAGCACTAAATCCAGCACTCTTCCATTGAGAAGTTATAGCTGATGATCTCAAAGGCCCTTTTCAACTCTGACATTATTTGTTTCTGCAACTTGGCATGGGCCAAGTGAAGCCACTGAATCAGGCATCAAAAGACTTAACTGATCTAGGGGATAACCTTTCCCTGCCTCTTGCTTCAATTTCCTCCATTGGTCTCTCCTAAATCTGATCTATTCCTCACAAAACTGTCAAAATAGTCTTCTATATATACATTTTATAGAGGCAGCCATGGGGGAAGTAGATAGGAAGCTGGACTTAGAGTCAAAAATACATGGGTTTAAGTCTTGACTCTGATACGTATTGGCTGTGTGGCCTTGGTCAAGAAATCATGTGCTCTAAAGCAACTCTAAGAAAATAAATAGAGGAGAAGGTGCTGAACCGCATCAACAGCATTTCTTCAACTAGGAATTTCCTAAACCAATGATATCATAGGTCTCATCTCCTTCTTTAAAATACCTTTCATCTCATCTCTCCCCTAAAACATTCAAGGACTGACCTGACTCCAAGAGTATGGGATGACATAAGAGAATTTAGGTTCTAGGCCTGAGAAGTTGTTTCACCTGTGGATCTCAGTTTTCTCCTCTCTGTGGTAAGATTTGGCCTCCTTCTAGTTCTAAATCTCTAAATCCTATGATTCAATCCAACCTCCCTTTCAAGAACCCTCCACTTTAGGTTGCTTTCATTCAACCATGAATAGGACATGTATGTTCCTATCTCCACACCTTTGCAAACTTCATATCCCCTAGGAATTGTACCCTTTCCTTTTTGTTTGAATCCCAAGTATCCTTCAATGCTCAACTCAATGGAGATAGCCATGAAGTCTTCTTTAACCATTCCAGTTCACAGGGATTTATCCCTTCTGTAAATTTATTTGTCTGCATCACTCATTGGACCCTTTGTCATTTATTGTCAGTTCATATCACTTGCCTTACTGTCTTGGATCCATACTTAACTAGCATTCTTAATTAACTTTTCATGTTTCTATATATTGCAACAAGTCAACAAGTTAAGTTCATAAATATTACAGGTAATAATTGAGGTTAACCAACTGGTCTCAAGCCTTAAGGTGAGATAGAAGTATATCTATCCCAAGCATTTGAAGACTTCCCCAATGGAATGGGTAGATGAGAACAATTTGTTCCAAAGGCCATGAAAGCATCCAAAGCAGGCCCTGTGGAGTGTTTAGAACTTAGTCAGATATGAAAGATGCCAACAACATCTACTGCATCCTGGACCATCGCCAGTCATCCTGATTTTTGTCTTTTAATTGGACTTTAATGATTCAGGGAGAGAGAGTAAGGCCAATGACTTAGTGCAACTCCAAATTTGCTAGCAAGTCCAGATATCATTTCCTGATGCCATTGATCCTCTTCAGAAAATGAAGAAAGAACAACAACTCTATGTAGGATATTATTCTAAGCACTGGGGTTGCAAGGGAAGGCAAAAACAGACTTTGCCCTCAAGGAGTTCATATTCTAGTTAGATTGGAAACATCTCCCTGAAAGTTTCTTTTTACCCTTCCCTGCTCCAACCATTCATCCTCAAATCAACCCCCAACCATTCTACCTAGCGCTTGGTACATAGTTACTGAAAATGTACATGAAAATGTCTTGTATTTGCTTCCTTCTTGAACACTTTGTTTTTAATTTGTCCTGAAATCTCAGTTGGGTAGGGATTGTTATTTCCTCCTTTATATCTGGGGAAACTGAGGCATGGGAGGGTTATGGTTTCAGTCCATTGCCTAGAACCTAGATCTCTTGCTTTCTCTCCCAGGCTCACGCTAGACTGGCACTGCTATAACTCCCACAAATGGGATTATGGGGGGCAGCTGGGTAGCTCAGTGGAGTGAGAGTCAGGCCTAGAGACAGGAGCCTCTAGGCTCAAACCCAGCCTCAGCCACTTCCCAGCTGTGTGACCCCGGGCAGGTCACTTGACCCCCATTGCCCACCCTTACCACTCTTCCACCTATGAGACAATACACCGAAAGTACAAGAGTTTAAAAAAAACAAATGGGATTATGATTTCAGATGCCTATAAATCTTCTCAAAAATTCTAATGGATATCTAAGTTAGGATTGATTTTATCCTAGTGCCTCATGTCTGAGGCAGTGTTGTCAGTGGAAAGAGTAGTGGATTTAGAATTAGAGGAACTGGTTTGAATTTTAGTTTTTCCACTCCTTAGCAATGAGATCCCAGATAAGTCAATTCTTCTCTGTAGACCTTAGTTTCTTCATCTGAAAAATGAGAGATCAGGACTAGATGATTCTCCTTCCATCTTTAACATTCTACACCATATGTTTTCTGTATCATTCCTTATTTTTACCTCTCCTACTCACCTTCATAAAGGGAGAAAATGGAAAAGGAATTCTGGAAAGCTATTCCTACTCTACCTCCCACTATTCCCACCCCCAGCATTTCAGATTCTCTAGACTGGATCAGAAAATCACACTCAAAATTGATAAAAAATTCATTGGCTTTCCTCTCCTTGTTAGAAAACAAGTGAGCAAACATTGATGACTGAACTAGTGAAAGAACAAAGGAGACTGGAATGGAGCATTAATTCAGAGACCAAAGGCATGACTGTTTCAAAACAAATAAAATGGCCAGACTTGTCCAATGAGGTGGACTAGTCCCAGACTTCCACCTCCTGACCTCTTGATAATATATTCCTCCTCCACTCCAGTGTCTCAAATTGGCAATTTAGTCTCTAACTATGCCTTCTTCATTTCTCTCGCCTTCCTATCCTACCCAATCCAATTCAATCCAATAAGTCTTAATTAAATGTCTACTGTGTTTATATCTTGTGTGTGCATAGCTGTTTATATGTTGTCTCTCTCATTAGATTGTATGTTTCTTTTTATTAACCTTTATCTTTCATCTTAAAATCAATACTGTATATTGGTTCCAAGGCAGAAGAATGGTAAGGGCTAGGCAATGGGGGTTGGGTGACTTGCCCAGGGTCATACAGCTAGAAAGTGTCAGTGTTAGGGGTCAGACTTGAAACCAGGACCTCCTATCTCTGGACCTGGCTCTTAATTCACTGAACCACCCTAGCTTCCTCCGTATTTCTTTTTTTTAAAAAACACATTTAAGTTTAATTCACTTTATTAACATTTTCTCCCTCACTTTTCTCCATCACTTTCTTAAGTTTAAACAATCAACAAAATAATAAATCAAGCCCTCATTTGTAGCATTTGCTCATTTTAGTGATATAAATCTTCACATTTGACAATCAACTCTTGAGCCAGTTTGAGTTGGCTCCAGCACACCCCTACAATGTCCTACAGAATAACTTATTGATAAAGATTATGTATTTCTTGAGAGAAGTACTGTAAAGTATAAAAAGCATGATCTACAGGGAATTGAGATTGTAGACTTTGCTTATTTTGTATCAGTTCATATAAGTCTTCCCATGCTTCTCTGTATTTATCAGTAAATTTTTTTAGTCAAATCTTATCTTCCATCTTAGAATCAATACAGTGTTGGGTCTATTCTAGAAGAGTGGTGAGGGATAGGCAATGGAGGTTAATAATTTGCCCAGGGTCGTCCAGCTAGGAAGTATCTGAGGTCATATTGAACTCAAGACCTCCCATCTATAGGCCTGGTTCTCAGTCAACTGAATCATCCAATTGCCCCCTCATAGTCATTGGTTCTTACAATACAGAGTTATTCCATTATGTTCACATGCCACAATTTAGTCATTCTATCAATTGGGCATTTTGTTTGTTTCCAGTTCTTTGCTACTACCAAAAGTGCCTCCATAAAAATTCAATGTATACTATACTATACAGTGGCTCCCAAACTCTTTTGGCCTACTGCCCCCCTTTCCAGAAAAAAATATTACTTAGCCCCCTGGAAATTAATTTTAAAAAATTTTAATAGCAATTAATAGGAAAGATAAATGCACCAGTGGCCATCACCGCCTCCCTGGATTGCTGCAACACCCACCAGGGGGCAGTAGCGCCCACTTTGGGAATCACTGGTATATAGGATCTTTTGTGATTGATCTCCTTGGGATAAAGAATTAGCAGTAAAACTTATGGGTCAAAGGATGTGGGTATTTTAGTCATTTTCTTCACATAAATCTAAATTGCTTTCCATCATGGTTGGACCAGTTTACAGTGCCACTGACTAATATACACATTAGTATTCCTATCTTTCTACCACCCCTCTATTGCTGATTATTATTGCTCCCTTTTGCCATCTTTGATGATTCGCTGAGTATGAAGTGAAACCTTAGAGTTCTTTTTTGTTTTCATTTCTCTAATTATTGGTGATTTGGAACATTTTTGTATATAGTTGCTACAAATTGTTTTCATTTCTTCTTTTGAGAATTCCTTGTTCATATCCTTTGCTCATTTCATATACTTAAGCATTTCATTATCATTTAACTATCTTCCATTGCTCAAATTAATTTACTGTTCTAGGTTTCCCTTGACTTCAAATTTTCTACTTAGCTCTTGTGTTTTTCATCTGTCATGTTTTAAAATAGAATAGACACAGTGGATAGAGTGCCAGACCTAGAGTCAGGAGGACCTGAGTTTAAATGTGACCTCAGACACTTCCTAGCTGTCTGACCTTGGGCAAATCACTTAACCCCAGTTGTCTAACCCTTGCCATTCTTCTGTCTTAGAATTGATGCTTTTTAAAACAGAATAGAATAGAAAACTTTCAAGCACTTTTGTGAGTTCAAAGTGGCTCTCTTCTCTCACACTCAAAACTGCTTCTTTCTTTGATCATATTCCTTTCTGAATCCATGTCTGCCTTGATTTAGGGGACATGTTGTGTCTCTGTCAACTGTGCCTCAAACTCTCTTGAAATTATTTTCTAGCTGTTGTGTGAGGTTGTTTCCTTCTGACCATTCTGCTCCTCTACTAGACACAATAGCTAATGGAGAAGTGGCAAAAGAGAAATTCCCCTTTCCTTTCCCTGCTGCCCTCTGGTATAAGCATAAAAGTCATTCTCCACAAATGCTCTGAGCCTAGACTTTACCATTTGATAGAAGGATTAACTACTTAAAGTCTACAGGGCATGCTTACCTAAAGGCAAGACTTTGTAAAAGGATAACTGGTTGTCAACAGTTCTCATCAGTGATCACATCCTATGTCTACATCAAACGAGCTGGGAGGGTAGGTAGAGAAAGGTAGAAACCAAATTTCTCTCCTCTTTCATGTAAAATGGTAATAATGGTATATCTCCTTTAAGGAGTTGTAGAGAAAGAGCTTTGCTGTGTAAGTGAGAATTTTATACTAGGGAAATAACTGCCTCTCTTCTCTGCCTTTTCACCTCACCCCCTCCCTTCTCATTCTACCTCCCTGAAAAGCTAAAAATATTGCCTACACTTGCAATTACTTGACATTATTTTGGTTATTCTAAGACCCAAGGAAAATGTGGATATTCAAAATGCATGAATAATCCCCAAGTATTATGTTAGCCAACAGTTTCTACACATTGGACCATAGTTTTCACCTCATCTTCATAACAGGAAATTGGCCAGGATTTAATTTCCCCTCTCACTTCCAGCTCAACCCACCCCCTATTCTTGAAAAAGAATCAGTGAAGATGTCATCTGGCAGAAGGAATAAGGGATTTCTATATCTCCAATATTTCCATATTTGAATTAAAGAGGGGGGAAAAGTCCTTTCTCAAAGTGGAACATCATCATACAAAAAGAACCTTCCTCTGCCTGAAAAAGCTATTTTGGTCCCAGTTTCAGTGATTCTAATTTCTCACTTATCCAATGTGATGTTACCTTCTACTCAAGGGGGTCTAGACATACTGATTTGGGGGTAATTGAGTAATGGAAAGGTCCATCTTAATGAGAATATGTTTTAAAGAAATGCTACTTCATTATTAATACCCCTAATAACAAAAATAATAGCTAGCATTTATATTATGCTTTTAGGATTCCCAAAGAGCTTTATATATGTTATCTCATTTCATAATGGGCACAACATCATAGACCTGGAAGAGAACACAGGAGCCATCCAACAACCAATCAACAAATATTTAAGTGTCTATTATCAGTTAGGCACTGTGCTAAGTGCTAGGGATACAAAAACAAAAATGCTCTGCTGGAACTTAAATTGTGTAGGAAGAAATACAACTTCGAAAACAATTACATTTAAATAACTTTTCAAAAACTTAACAAATTCTTTCTTTCCCTCCTCCCTTTTCCTCTGGCATTTAAGGCCCTCCATGTCTAGGTAACATCTCATTTTTCCAGTATTATCTCATATAATTTCTTTCCTTATACTCTATTTTCCAGCCAAAGAAGAAAGCTCAATATCTTGACCCATTCTCTAATCCGTAATTCATCTTTTCCTGCCTCATAGTCTTTATTTGGGCTATTCCTTAGGAGGTTGTATTATACACTGGAAAGGCTAGTTCTGAATTAGAGAACTTGAGTTCAGATCCCACCTTAACTGCTTATTAACTGTGTGATGAGATATAGCTAGGTGGCAATAGTGCTGGTGGGCCCAGAGTCAGGAAGACTCATCTTCCTGAGTTCAAATTAGGCCTTAGACACTTACTAGCTACACGATCCTGGCCTAATCACTTAATTCTGCCTCAGTTTCCTCATTTGTAAAATTAGCTGGAGAAGAAAATGACAAACCATTCCAGTATCTTTGCCAAGAAGGCCTCAAATGAAGTCATAAAGAGTCAGACAGGAATGAAAAACAACTGGATAACAACAAAATCTATGTAATGTGAGCAATTTAACCTCCTTGGGACTCAGTTTCTTAATCTATAAAATGAGAATGTTAAATTAGATGCCTACAATAAAACTCATTCTCTCTACCCCTGAAACCCACCCCTCTTCCAAACATTTCCGTTTTTGGTCAATGGTACCATCACTCAGGTTCATATCTTCAGTATCATGCTTGACTCTTTACTCTCTCTCAACCCACATATTTGATCAGAGGTCAAGTGTTATCTATTCTATCCATACATCCAATCTCTCAAACCCTCAACAATCAACATACCTAATTTAGAACCTCATCATCTTTTGGCTGGACTATTGCAATAGCCTCATAATAGATCCCTTTGCCTCAAATCTCTTCCCTTTCCAATTCATCAAACGCCAAGTTGTAAAAGATATTCCTAAAAAATAGATCAGATTCTGTTAATCTCCTATTCAACAAATTCCAATGGACCTTCCTAGGATTCAGAATGAATTCTTCTGTTTGGCATTCAGTCTTGTTCCTGGTACCTTTCCAACCTTTTATATATGAGTCCTCTTCATATTCATAAAGTGAAGTCCCTTTCACTCTAAAGTCTTTCTTTCTTACTATTCTATATCCCATCTTCATGTTTTTGTTCTGACTGTCCCAAATGAACTTCCTCTTCCCCTCAAATTCCTTATTTTCTTTCAAAATTCAGTTCAAGCCTTACATTCTACATGAAACCTTTGCTGATCCCCCAGCTACTCATGTCTTCCTTTCTCCTATCCTCAATTACTTTGTTTTTATTCTGTAGATATTTTGATGTAATTATATTGTGGTGGCTGCTGTTCATCCTTTATTTTGGAAGAAAATCAATGACATCACAAGGTAATGTCTTGACTTGCCCTTGAATTGGATTTAAGTGAGGCAGAGTTGCACATCAGTCTCATTCTCTTTTCCAGTCATCAAAATCAGTAGCAAAACAAAACTCAGGACAACTGGTGATGGCCTTGGATGCAGTAGATGACTTTGGCATCCTCAGTGTCTGACTAAGCACTAAATATTCCACAACACCTGCTTCAACTGCCTTAATGGCTGTTGGAACAAATGGTTGTCATCAGCATCCATTCTTCTAGGAGAAGTCTTCACATATGTATATGTTGACTCCCCCTATAGCATAGAGAGATAGAGGCTCCTGTAAAGTAGTGTCTGCTTCATTTTTGTCTTTGTATGCTATGCATTTTGGGCAGCATTTGGCACATAGTAGATGTTTAAACATTTGTTACATTGTCCTTGTACTCCTTGCCAGGTCTGTGGTGCCTAAAATGCCCTTTCTCTTCCTCTTTGCCTATTGAATCACTATCATTCCATTAATGCCAAAGTCAAGTCAACTAGTATTTATTAAACACTTGCCACATGCCAGGTATTGTGTTGAGTTCTGGGGATATAAAGAAAGACAAAAAAGACAGTTCTCACCCTAAAGGAGCTCCTAGCTCCCAGTTGGGGGAAACATCATGCTTCCAACTTTGTACAAACAAGAAATAAGAGACAGGATAAACTGGAGATAATCACCAGAGGGAGAGCACTAGCATTAAAGGAGATCAGGAAAGAAACCTCCCCTAAAGCTGTTGTTGACCTTTTCTCTCAGAACTTACAGAACATCTTCTGTTTTTCTTCCTAATGGAATTACATGGAATATTGTATATTATACATAATTCTCTCTATGGAAGTCTTATCCTCTTTTTTTTTTAAACTCTTACCTTCTATCTTATCTAAACTTTACATTCTATTTCATACCTATCACATCTTCCTCTACAGCAGTGGTTCCCAAACTTTTTTGGCCTACCACCCCTTTCCAGAAAAAAATATTACTTAGCCCCCTGGAAATTAAATTTTTTTAAATTTTAATTGCAATTAATAGGAAAGATAAATGTACCTGTGGCCATCACCATCCCCCTGTATAGCTGCAGCACCCACCAGGGGGCGGTGGCACCCACTTTGGGAATCACTGCTCTACAGAGTAGATATTTAGCAAATGTTTGATGGATTTTATTAAAAATTGCCTAAGATAATCAAGAACTGCATTGAATTAAAAAATCCTCAGTCTTGTTTGCAGAGCCCTTTATAATCCACGTCGAAGCTTGCCTATCTAACCCCCTGTTCAGCCATTCCTGCCATCCAATGATCCAGACAAACTGATTTCTTTACTGTCCTATGAACATACTATACTTACCACCACCTGGAGCGAGGAGGCACTTTGTTCACGTTGCTCACCTTAGAATCTTCCCTCCCATCAGTCTATCTAAGTCTTAGCCATTGCCCAGCTCAAATGTACCTTTCATGAAGCCTCTCCCATAACTATCCTAGACTACAGGAATCTCTCACTTCTCAGATTCCTTTAACCCTCTCCCCAAATAGTAGAAAGAATAGAAGAACCAGTAATGGAAGACATGGGTTAGAACCTCTATTCTGTAACCTTTATCAATCTCTTACCATCTCTCTTATTCAGTTTCTTCAACTATTAAAAAAAAGGAATTTTAATTAGGTGTTCCTGATGACCTTATAATATTCCCAGCTTAGACCACATTATTTTAGGACCTAATGATATAGAGTTCTCTACATATTGTTCATATTGGGCAGCTAGGTAGTGCAATGGATAAAGTGTCTCTCCCCAGATTGGGAAGGTTCATCTTCCTGAGTTCAAATCTGGCCTCAGACACTTGCTAGCTGAATGATCCTGGGCAAGTTACTTAACCCTGTTTGCCTTGGTTTCCTCATCTGGAAAATGAGCTGGAGAAGGAAATGGCAAGCCACTCCAGTGACTTCGTCAAGAAAACCCCAATTGGATCACAAAGAGTCAGACATGGCTGAAATGATTCAACAAGAAGAACAATAACAATACATATAATTTCCTTATGTGTTCTCTGCCCAGCTAGATTACAAGCTCCTTAAGTGAAAACCACCTCTTCATATCCCCCTCAGTCCTTAACACATAGTAAATACCTAACAAACACTTGTTCATTAATCAACCATCTAAAACTACAAAATGTTGCCTCCTGAAGGCTTTCTCCTTCTACTTTAATTATTATAATTATAAACTATATAATATATACATAATATATTCAAAAATTAAAAATAATAATGAAAAATAAAGCCTCCTGTCTAATGAGTGAAATATTTTAAATGATTTAATGCATTGTCTGTATGCCCATTCTATAGCTTAAATGTTTAAGAACAGTTATTTCCTTTAAATAGATAAGACATTTCCCTTGTGACCTTGTTTACCCTGGTTAAGTTGAACCCTTCCTCCATAAAGAAGACAAAAGTAAACTTTGGACAAGCCCAGGAAAACAGATCAGACATTCTAAATTTGCAGGAGGTAAAAGAGAATTAGGCTCTTCTGATGAGATAGAAGAACCTTCTAATGCTAGACTAAATGAGGTTCTTACCTGAATTTCGTCCAATCTTGTTTATAAGGTAAAGACCTAGAGATAATATCCCCATTTATGCTTAGTGTTGTGGTTTTGAAAGTCTTCAGCATCTGTGTCTCAAAAGGGCCCCAGGTGAGGCTGTTACTGCATGAAAGGAAACCTTTATCCTTGTAAAATGAGATATGAGGTTCATGCTTTGTAGAGCAGCAAGCTGGAATTTTCTCTGTGGAAAATAACAGTAAATATTTATTAAGCATTTCCCACTTGCCAAGTGCTCTGCTCAACGTTAAGAGAGATACAAAGTTTAGAGCCTTAGCCCTCGTTATACTTATAGTTCTAACATTGAGAGATAGCTTGGGTGGGCCCACAGGGGCCCCTCCTTGTACCCACACATTCCATGTGGACCAGGTTCATTCCTGTGAAGGCTGGCTGGCCTCTTGGGAGAATGGACTCCATTTTTTAATACATTGCCTAAATAACTCCCCTACCCTTGTGTCTCAGGGATAATTTTAATTATAGTAAATTAAATTATGGCTTAAAGGTTACAGATTCCTCAAAATTGGAGAATAAAAAAGTACTCAGGGGACAGCTAGGTGACTCAGTGGATTGAAAAGCCAGGCCTAGAGATAGGAGGTCCTAGGTTCAAATCTGGCCTTAGATACTTCCTAGTTGTGTAACCTGGGTCAAGTCACTTACCCCACCCCCACCCCCTGCAATGCTTAGCCTTTACACAGTATTGATTCTAAGATGGAAGGTGAGAGTTTCAAAAAAAAAAGTCTTCAATGCAGAGGATGAAATAGGTATAACTCAAATAATTTATTCCTATACCCACAAGAAAGACTAAACATAAAAATAAAATTGTAAATACGCCTTAACAGAACAGGATGTAGTAATAACTTTAAATTACTGTTACAATTTGGTAGCAGGTTAATAGTTAAATCTCATTAGAATATAAAGTAGTTTTGCAAGATTGTTAATTAGGGATTTTACATTTCACCTCTGCTTTGCACTGTCACTCTACCTGCAAGTCCAATCCTCCGCTGAACTTCCAAAGGCAATCAGCCACTCCTGCCTCTACCAATATCCCAACCAACTGTTATGGTGGATTAAAGACCTCTAGACCTTTTGAATTTACAAGGCCACTTCTATGCCTGAGCAGTTCCAGAGGAATGTAACAAGGGATTCAATGCTGGGCATTTGCAAAAAGACTCTCCTCACTGGTGGACAGGATGATTATTTAATATTCCATTCCCAGGAAGAATTTGTGAGAGTTTGGGAGTGATGAGACCTTTTCCAGTGTTGAAAGAGGACACATAAAATTCTAGGCCCTTTTCAATGAAAAGGGCCTGGAAGGAGAGAGAATTTTCAAAGAAGCCAATGATCCAGATCTTTGAATATTTCCTGATTTCTAGTTTGCCATAGTAGAGACTTTGGAGAATTTCCTCTTGGATGAGATTGGGGATTCCTTATTCAAGTTGAGTTGAGATAACTTGTTCTCAATGGGAGTACTCATTCAATCTGTGTATTATCTGTTGTATTCTAATTTGTATAACTTCCCTGAATTCAGTTTGATATCAACTTGTATAAACTATTTGATATTCATTATTTGTGATAGTCTTTGTATAACTAGCAGTTGAGGATAAGGGAGTCAAGTTTTCCAATATAGCTCAGGGAACTATTCCCCTATTATCCCTGTAAAGGGATAGTGATTAGGAAACATCCTCAATCTGGCAACTCATTTTCCCAGACTGGCAATATGAGGAAGAGGCAGATAAATATCAGGGTCTCCTCTCTGAAGAGGGAAGAGCAGGTCAAGTTTGTGGTCCCAAGCTCTTGTCTCTCCCACTTAACCACTCCAAGTAGGATTCTCCAAGCCTCCTTTAGAGAGGGGTGGGCAAGATTCTAGAGCTATCAGTTCATGCTTCCCTATGTATTGCATTTCAACAAGCTTATGTAGACATACACATAACCTCTAAGGGCAAAAGAAAATGCCCCTAATAGTGGTAAAGGTCCCCAAAGGAAGTCTGCTTTGTTGGATCATGGCCTCATTCCTCTAAAGTTCCATGATGCCACTTGAAGAGTTATATTCAAGAGGCCTGAGCAGGAAACGAATTCTTCTTTTAACAGACAGAAAGACATGGAGCACCCTGTTCCTCCCTACTACTGTCACATAGCAAGGGAGAATAAAGACTACTTGGGGTATTTAGTGCATCATCTTAAAATGCTAGTTGGAGGCATCCAGGAAATTCATCATCCCCCAAAAGACCCAAGCAATGAATCACCGTGTCCTTAGAGTACCTAAAATTTCCCAGTGGAGCTCTTTTAGCATGCTTACTGGGATGACCCTTTTAGGCCAATTCAGGCTTCATTCAATCTAATTGCCAAAATGAAGAGAAAAAAAATTATTAAAAACTCCAAATTTTAGGTAAAAAGGGAAAATCAAGTCATTTTTTGGCTTTTCATCTAAAATCTTTTATTTTTTAAGAGCAACATTAGTGATATGTTCTTGTCCCTCCTATTTTCCCTTTCTCTTTTGCAATAACCTTCTAATTGGTTTCTCTCTCAAGCCTTTCTCCTCTCCAGTGTACCTCTACAAAGTTGCCAAAGTGATTTACCTAAAGTGCATACCATACCTGACCATGTTATTCCTCTACTCAGTAACCTCCAGTGGCTTGATTAAATATAAACTTCTCTATTTGAAAACTTTTTTTAAAGCCTTTCAAAACTTAGTCAGGACAGCTGGGTGGCTCAGTGGATAGAGATCCAGGCCTAGAAATGGGAGGTCAAGGGTTCAAATCTGACCTCAGATACTTCTTAGTTGTGTGACCCTGGGTAAGTCACTTAACCCCCATTTCCTAGCCCTTACTGCTTTTCTGCCTTGGCACTAATATTTAGTATTAATTCTAAAATGGAAGATAAGGGTTTTTTGTTTGTTTGTTTTTTTAAACCAACATTTAGTCACCACCTACCTTTCCAGCCTGGTTATACATTACCCTACTTCTTATACCCTAGCATCTCACCAAACAAGCCATAACATTCCATTTTCCCAAGTATAAATCTTTTCACTGCACTCCTCTGTACTTAGAATTAACTGTGTCCTCAATTCCACTTCTTAGAATGTCTTGTTTCCTTCAAAATCCTGTTCAAGGACTATATCCTACACGAAGGCTTGCTGGATGCTCCTCACTCATCCACTCAACTTCTAGTGCCCTTTTCCACAAACATTTTGTTGTTATCCAGTTGTTTTCAATCATGTCTGACCCTTCATGACCCCATTTTGGATTTTCTTGGCAAAGATACTGGAGTGGTTTGCCATTTCCCTTTCTAGCTCATTTTTCAGATGAGGAAACAGAGGCAAAGAGGACTAAGTGACTTGCCCAGGGTCACACAGCTAGCAAGTGTCTGAGGCCAGATTTGAACCCAGGAAGAGAAGTCTTCTTGACTTCAGGACAGGCACTCCACTGATTACTTAGCTACTCCACATTTACTTGCCTTTATTTTGTCCATTGCATCTGAGGATGAAGACTGTTTAATGTTTTTTCATTGGATCTCCAGTGCCTAACACAAGGTCTAGCATATGGTAATAATAATAATATGTAGCAATCAGTAGAATAATAATGAATAATTAATAAATGATTATTGGTTGATTGATGTCTACCTCTCTCTAAAGTTTTGTCCATGTGCATTTGTATTTCTCTCCACGCTTTTATGTTGTTTTCTTCTTTTTTCTTGTGACCTTGCCCTTGACTTTGTGGCTGTCTGTGTCTGTGTCTCCTTCCCCAAACTCTCCATCTCTTACTCCACCTGTTTTCTTCTTGGCTTCTCTGTCTATTGAGACGAAGGTCTGTTCCTCATTATACATCTTTCTGTCTATCTCTCAATTTGTCTTGCTACTGTCTTTGTTCTGTCTCTCAGCTCCTCTCCCTCTCTGCCCATCATTTCTCCCCTCTCGGTCTTTCTCTGTATCTGTTTTTCCAACTCTCTCTTTCCATCTCATCTATAATGGCTTTGGCTATTTCTGCCTTTCTCTTCTTTCTCCCTTTTTCCCTCTCCTCTCTCTCCTATAACTATCTATATTTTATGCTTTGATGTATTTACAAAATAGAGTTTTATGTTCCCTGTTCTTGATTTAAAAAGCAGATGAGCGTAACATTTATATATCTCTCTCCTCGAGAAATATTTTAAAAGCCCCTAAATTGAATTGCTTTCTATTTGTAAAGCCCTCAATTAATTTTCCCCCCTGTAGATCACTGGCTCTTGATAGGACAAAGGTTTCCCCTGAATGCTTAACTCTACTTCAGAAAACAGCTGACCCTGGCAATCTCCAGGGTGAGAGACTGGCTGTTCCCAGGAAAAGTCTGAGTTATGGATTTGTGAAGGGGGAGAGGATGGGGGGAAAGTTCTGCAGTACTCAGCTATCAAGGCCTTTCCTAGCTTAATCTATGGCTTAGTGGAAGGAGCCAAGATCTGCTCTGGATATAATCTATTCAGCTCAGGAGGACTATCTATCCATTCCTAATCCATCCCAGTAGCTCTCCTTTCTTCAGTACAACATTCAGTGGTAGGATAAGGACAGAAAATGAAAGAAAATGTTGCCTCAGTGAACAAATCTTACAAGCTAAAGAAGAAAGATTCACTTCTAGTCAGAATACAAAAATGGATCAGAGAAGGAATAATAATAGTAATAATAAGATTCACATTAACATATCCCTTAAGGGTTATAAAACACTTTTAGACACATATCATTTCATTCTCACAAAAGCCCTGTTTGGCAGAAAATTTAACTGTTATCATCCTCAATTTACAGATAAATAAACTGAGGCCTAGGGAGGCAAATTAACTTACCTAAGATCACATTTGAATAAATGAATAAAACATTTATTGAGGGAGTAAGGTGGAGATCACTGAGATGGGAGTCTGAAGGACTCTATTCAAATCAGGCCCCACACACTTACTAGCTGAATAACTCTGGGCAAGTCACTTAGCTTCTGTTTACCTCAGTTTCCTAAACTGTAAAATGGAGATTATAAAAACACCTAAATATTTGTAAAGCAGTTAGCACAGTGCCTGGCACATGAATGTTTATTCCCTTCTGTAAAGTATTTTGCTAACATGAAAATAATATAAAAATGTCCACCATGATGAGGATTAATAGTTATCAGTTAATGGTTTTACTCATTATTGATAATAATTAATTATTATTATTAAGCATTTACTATGTACTGAGGTTGCAAAAAGGAAAATAAAGTAATTCCTGTTCTCTAGGGGTTCATTTTCTAATAGAGAAGATAATACATAGAAATGAGAAATAGTTCATAACTTTAGAGAAAGAAGTTTTGGAATAGTCAGAAGCCAGACTGTAAAGGGTTGAGATGAGAGAAAGTAGATGCACCTATTGTAGATGACCTTTTAAGGAATTTTGCTCTAAAAGACAGAAAAGAGACCTAGGACAATAGCTAGCAGGGATGGAAAGATGAAGTGAGAATGTTTTCAGGATGGGAGAGACATGGGCATGTTTGCAGGCAGTAAGAAATGAGCCAGGAGAGAGGGAAAGATTGAAAATAAGTGAAAGAGTGGGGATGACAGAAGGAGCAATGTGCCAATGGGATAAAATAGAATTCCCTTGAGCAAGTAGAGGATTTTACCTTGGTAGGGAGTAAGGTCACTTCATTAGAGATGGGGTGAAGGAGGAAATAATGGTAGAAAGCATCTGAGGGTAAGAGAAGAGGAAGAAGAGAAAAGAAGGAACTCCCAGTAAATGGCCTCAATTTTTTCTACACAATATTTGACAAGGTTCTCAGCTGAGAGAGTTGGAAGAAGAGGATCCATGAGAGGTTTAGGAAGGGGTGAAGAGGTTTGGAAGAAATGCTGTAGAGAATAGAATAGTGAATAATAAAGAAGATATAGTAGGATTACCTAGCAGCAGTGAGAGCCCAATTGAAGTTATATAACATTAATTTGTAGTGGACCCAATCAGAAAAATTATGTGATTTTCTTCAAATGTTTACAGGGAAAGGGAAGGTATGTCGAGAGTGATCCAAGGCTGAAGTTTGGCTGGTCATAATCAGTGATATGATAAGAGGGCTAGGGATTCCAGAGACGAGGACAGTGGAATTGAATTGGTTCAACAAAGAGTCAAGGAGAAAAGAGGAGAGACTGGCTAGTGTAAGGGAGAGAACTGATATGTCAGGGGATTGGAAGTCACAATGCTGATGAAGAGTAATTTAAAGGAAGGCAAAGGGAGAAGTGAAAGATCAATAGATTATGGTTGGACAAGGGACTCATAGAATTCTTGAACATAAAAATGACCTATTTCTGGGTGATGGCAAAATTAAAGGTTGACCATCTTTGTGTGTAGCTGAGATGGAGTAGTTCATGATAGGTGAATAGGCTCAGGAACTGAGTGATTAGAGTATTTGATGGAGAATGTGTATGTAGAGTGAGGATGTTTTGAAGTCCTTGGTATGAGGGCAGGAGTTGGGGAGAAAATTTTAAAGTCAGATATTGAACTCATTTAGGAGCAAAAAGAGATATGGGGGCGGTCTATAAATCACAGCTTACAGGATTTTGATTGTGTTGTGGATATGAATGTCATGAACTTCAAAGGAAGAAAGGTTTCAGAGTGATTGAAGGGAGAAAACCAGGAAACTGCAATGGGGAGCAAGAAGTATTCGAACTCCCCTGAGTGGACCAGTGAGCCAAAGAGAAGGTGAAGGTGCAATCAATAATGGAAAAGATGGCCAGGAAGGCTGTGACATCAAAGGGAAGCCAGGTTTCAGTAAGAGCTAATCAATGGGAAGAGTGGGAGAGGAAAAGATTTGAGATGAAGGGAAGTTTGTTTTCTGGGTGGAAATTGGATCAGACTTTGGGGTAGAAAGTAGGTGTTGGAAATGAGGAATTGGATGGTAGGGGGTTTGGAATGGAGTTTTGTTCCAGCCCCTAATAGTCTTTCCTTAGGGGAAATGCAGTTTCTAGTAGGAGATGGAAGACTGGAGATGTTAGTGTATATGTGGTCCGAAGTCTTCTCATCTGAGGGGGTTGGGTAAGAGGTGACAGCAGGTAGATTCAAGCAACATGAAACACACTCTCAAGTCAACTTTTTAAAACAAATCAAAGGGGGGGAAATGGAGAGATTCTGGGACCCTAGGAGGTCACCAGTTTAGGGGAGCAGGACAGGATAGTAATTTTTTCTTCCTAACTAGATTCTAAGCTTAGCTGGTCCTCTGCTGCAGTAGGGTGGCAGGTGTTATCTGAATCCTGTTTAAATATCTTACATGCCATTTCTCCAGGACAATCCCAAATCCAAATATAGACCTTTTCTTCCCAAAAGTCTGAACTGTTTTTTTTATCTTTTCATTCATTCAACAAGCATTTAAGATCCAAAGACAAAATGCTCCTTGCACCCAAGAAGCTGACATTTTACTTAATATACTCATACATTTCGAGATACTATTTAGAATGTTATAATTGTGGTTTCATTTTACTTAATTGTTTTCATCTCTTTAGGGAGATTTCCATATCGAGGATTCAACTTTTTTTTTCTAATTTCCTAAATGAATTTTTAGGAATTTTGCAATAAGAATGCCTAGTTTTGAATTTTCTTCATTTCTAATTTATTTTTTAACCCTTAACTTCTGTGTATTGGCTTATAGGTGGAAGAGTGGTAAGGGTGGACATGGGGGTCAAGTGACTTGCCCAGAGTCACATAGCTGGGAAGTGTCTGATGCCAGATTTGAACCTAGGACCTCCTTTCTCTAGGCCTGGCTCTTAATCCACTGAGCTACCCAGCTGCCCCTCTAATTTATTTTTTTATGGATTTAATTTTTCTTTTGAAACATTCTAGAGCTCCTCATTGAGTGTTCCATGCACTGGTAGGCAATGCGATGATTTTTATATCCATTTGGCAGAAGAAAAAAATCAAGTCCCGGAGAGGGAAAGTGATTGGGACCCAAACCTATATAGGTCTTATGATCATATACTCTAAGCCCTGGGATGGGACCTAGAGCTCGTCTAGTTCAAATTGTATCTGAGCTGGAGGCCCTACTACAACCTGGGACTAGGTGAGCAATAATAGAAGGGAGCACCTAGGTTTAGAAAGGTATGGCAAGCTTCCTCCAGAAATACCCTTGCTGTCATAACATACAGCATACCGCAGAAGTAATACAAAAGAAATCAAAGGTGCCATTCTTCCTTTAAGGAATTCTCAGTCTTAATTGGAAGATGAGAGATTGAACTGAAATAGGAAGATTCAGTCCTTGCCCTCTAGCTCTTAGCAGCATGAGGAAAGGTGCCCTAATTGCAGGCAAAGAAGTCTGTGGGCCCCCATTGTAGCTTTACCCCTGATGCAACGTTACCCCTCCCCATTGTGGTTCCATTTCTGGGGCTGGTTTAAGTGAAACAACAATAACTGAAGCAAACTGAGGGTCCACCCAAACTCTCTCTAGCTCACAAAACTAAGCCATTTAGCCAAGCTGTTAAGACACCCCAACCAGATAGAAAACCAACAGCATTTGATGAGAGAACCTGAATCCTGAAAATGAACTCCATTACCAAAAAAGAATAGAGGGAATTTTTAAAAAAAAAGGAATTTGCCATTTTCCTCTAAATAAAAACAGAGGCAGATGGCTAGGAGGGTTTCCATGGTTAATTACATATGCTCTAGTCTCTAAGTTAATTATAAGATAATTCCTACTGGGGAAAGCTCTGCTTTCTGTATAACTGGTTGAGGTGAACAACTTAGAGCTGCCTAGGGAGGTGGCCTCCTTCACATTAAAGCAGTGATGTCAAACTCTACATATACATCCATGAGAGCCAGAAATACCAAGACCAAAATCCTTATCTTGGGGCAGACCAGGTGAGCCAGCCCTCCTTTTGCAGTATTGAGGAAGAGCTGGAAAAACAGGGTCAGAACTGTTAAGACTCACCATTCATTTATAAGGTTTGTCTAAATCCTTTCATGATGCAAGTTTACTTTGTCTGAAATGCAATGTGCAACTCATTATTGGAGTTCTGGGTTGTCTTATCTTAGCTTCCTCATCTCCACCCCTGTCCCTAGCAAGGAAAAAGAACTTGGGTAGTTTGGCTTATCCCTACAGTGAGCCTATCCTATATGCCAGACTTATGGTACCAACTTGTATATAAGACTTTCCAAAGTAGGGCTTTCAAAACGTTAAAACCATTCTTAGCTCCCCAGCTGTACAAAAGTAAATTGACAGCAGTTTACTCACCCTTGCTCTAAAAGTAGGAAGGATTTAGATTTAGGAAGGATTACCTCTTGATGGTAATTTACCTATCTATCTATCTCTAAAACTAAGAAAGAAAGCAATGTGATGATCTAGGACAATCCTTAAAGGCTTATGACAGGAATGAACAGAGAAAGAACTTTTGGAATCGAATGGATATGGATCAAAGCATGCTGTCTTTCACATCAGGGTACATATGATTTTATTTGGGGGTTTGGGTTTTGTATGAGTGTGCTCTTACAACAATGACCAATATGGAAACATGTTTTGCATGATAATTTTAAAAATCCTCATTTCAAACTAGGAAAGAAGGGTCTGTGAATTTGCTTACTAAAAATATTTTGAAATTTTTTATTTCAAGTAATTTGTTTTTTAATCTTTTACATTTTATTTTATATATTAAAAACATTATTCTGAAAGGAGGTCCAAAGGCTTCACTAAATTGTCAGAGGTCTCTGGGACACAAAAAAACAATTAATAGCCCCTGTTCTAGAGACTTGCTCTCCTCTCCATCTCCCTGCTTTCCTCAGCCTCCACAGTACACATAACTCAAAACATCAATGAAACAGAAAGGTCAGGTTTGTTCCTCTACTTCACTGACCTTTGGCCACAGTCCCCACAGTGCCTACCCTGAACCAGGTTCTTGGTTCATCTCAGCATTCCTCTCTTTCTTCCAGGATCACATATCAGTGACGCCACCATTTATATTGTTGCTCATACTTATTCTTGGAACTTCTAGCTTAACTCAAGTCCTTTCCTATCCCTGTCAATTAGGGAATGGCTGAGCAAGTGATAGTATATGATTGTAATGAAATGCTATTGTGATATAAGAAATGACAAGCAGGAAGAGCTCGAAAAACCTGGAAAGACTTACACAAACTGAAGCAGCATGAAATAAGGAGAACCAGGAGAACATTATACACAGTGCCAGGAATACTATAGAATGAACAATTGTGAACAACTTAACTATTCTCTGTGATATAATGATAGAAAACTATCCCAAAGGACTCATAACGAAAAATGTCAAATACTTCCAGAGAAAAAGTACTGAGTCTGAATCCAGACCAAAGCAAACTTTTTTTCACTTTCTTAATTTTTTTTCTATTTGAGTTTTCTTCCTCAAAAGGATTAATATGAAAAAAATGGTTTAGATGACTGCACATGTAAAATCCACATGAAATTGCTTACCATCTCAAATGAGTGAGGGGAAGGGAGATAATTTGAAACTCAATATTCTATGAAAAAATGTTGGAAACCGATTTCACAAGTAATTGGGGGGGAAATTAATTCAATTAAAAAAAAAAAGAACTCCTGTGTCCTAATCAGCCAATGCCTCCCTCCACTGCTATCCTTAGTGTTATATAGTTTCCCAGAGGGACTGGAAGGTTGCAAAGGTCTCCCCACAAGGAACCAACTCCTTGGTGGTGAGTAGTGCCTTTCTATATGACGATCTCCATCTTTCTCAATAAACTCCACTCTCTTCCTGTTACCTCCAAGAGCAAATACAAAATGCTTTGTTTGGCATTCAGAACCCTTCGTAGGCTAATCCCCTTCTAACTTTCCATTCCTTTTAGCTTTATTCTCCCACACTTCTTGGCCATTCCATGAACAAGACTCTATATCTCTGCTCTGGACATTCTTGCTGTCCCCTGTTAAAATTGAAATTATTTCAAGAGACTTATTTTGGGTAAGAAATATTTCTAATTGATTAGACCAGCATCACAACCAATAAAGTGACATGGTTCATTGTCCCTCTCCATGACCAAAGCTATCAAAGGATCAGGTATCTACTGTTATAGAAATATAGGGTACAAGGGAGATATATAGATGTATAATGATGATGGTGATGATGTGTCTCTATTTGTGATCTCCTCAGCTGCAATTGGTGGGAGGAACACCTACTCCTATCACCCTGACTGCTGCTATAAGATATTCCCTTCTCTCTAACAGGTTTGGTTGATAACCTGTTAGGGATTCTCTAACAGCTGCTCAAGTAAGGACCTTTGAGAGGTTAGATAGATGGGTAACCTTTCCAGGCCCAACCTGGGGTTGGATAAATTGGTATTGGGCTATTGATCTGTCTTGGATAACATTCAGGATCTGACTGCATTTGACTCCCTTCCCAAGGGCTGTGATAGAAAGACCACTCGGGAAGGTACTTGTTGTTGAACACTCTTTTATCTATAAGTAGGGAAAGGATAACAAGGTCAAGGATTGGGGATTGGAAACCCTATTGATCTATTATCTATTGGGCTAATTAACAATCAGGACTGGAGGCTATTAATCTGGTAGAGGCTTGAGATTTGACTTCTCCTTCTAACTCTGGCTGGACCTGGCCACAGCCAAGCCAGAGAATACAGAAAGCTATTGCTGCAGATGTATTGATGGTCTTTATTCTCTCTTACTGCTAGTGTTGATGGTTCACTAGCTCTCACAGTCTCACAGTCTATCAGGAAATAGATTCAGGCTTATTCCTACCCTCTTCTTCTTCTTTCCACTCTTCAACCACCCTTCTAGCCACCCACTGCCCATATTGAACCACTGAGGTTTGCAGAGATCTGTGATCTCTAGTTCTCAGCCTCTGAGTCCAGAGACTTTTCAGTCCAGAGACCTCCCTCCAAAGTGGCTGTGAGGGGTTTATAGAGGGTGGGGCCAGCCGAAGTTTGCCCCTGACTCACAGCACCTGGGAACATTCTGAGTCTCTCAACTGCCATCCCTGTCAGTCAAGGTGACATCCATCTCTTCCCAGATTATTGAATATAACACTATACACGCTTTTAGGAGCTCATTATTTAGCACCTCTCTTGAACATTTCAAAGAATCTCCAATTGGCAGATAGCTTGTTAGGAGGTGGTCCGTCAAACTCTCAGTCTTTCCCCATCCCCATGACATACAGCCCACATATATAGGAAAAGAATCATTGTAAAGAGCATTTCTCTTAGCCAGACTTTGTGAAAGGAATGCATTCCTGAGAACAAAGAAAATGTAAAAATCTGTTGACTAGATAATAGCTGAGGTCCAAGATTTTGAATCAGTCATTCTTTCTAATATACTGGACTTGGGGACCTTTTTACTTCAGGGCCCTGATGTAAGAATTAATACAATATATGAAAAATAAATTCTCTCACCCACATGGCCTAGAATGCTCTCTCTTTTCCACTACCAACTATTACTATCTTTGGTTTCCTTTTAAGTTCCAGCTAATATCCCACATTCTACTTTTTTTTTTTTTAAACCCTTGACTTCTGTGTATTGGCTCCTAGGTGGAAGAGTGGGCAATGGGGATCAAGTGACTTTCCCAGGGTCACACAGCTGGGAAGTGTCTGAGGCCGGATTTGAACCTAGGACCTCCCATCTCTAGGTCTAATATCCCATATTCTACAGGAAACCTTATGGAACCCTCATAATTCATGTGCTTTCCCCCTTTTAATTATTTTCTATTTATCTCATTATAGCTTACTTTGTATTTATTTGTTTACAGGTTGTCTCCCCCTTAGACTGTGAGCTCCTTGAGGACAAAAACTGTCTTTTGACTCTTTGTATCCCCAGGGCTCAGCACAGTATCTGACCCTTAGTAGAACCTGTTTAAATTTCTATTTAATTGAATCATAGGAAGTCCCCTTTAAAAGGTCAGCCTGAAAAGTAGCATCAGTCATGAATTTTATCATCTGGAAACAACAGGATAAGGAAGTTGATCTTATCCAGGAAATTTCAGATCTTGCTTACTTAGAAGACAAAAGAGCAATGAGGGGATCATCTTAAGGCTTACTTACGTGGACACACTAGAGACAGGAGAAAATTCACTTTTTTTGTGTGAATAGAATTGATAAGGTCAGACCCTTATCCATTTCACTGAGCCCAAATCAATCAAAAAGAGTTTATAAAATGCCTGCCATGTATTAGGCATACAAAAAGAATAGAAAATATCCCATTTCTTCGAGGAATTGACATTGGAAAGAAAGAATGTGCAAATATATAAGTATTCATATAATGCATATAAAATGAATACAAGACAGTTTGGGGAGGAAGGACCCAAGCAGCTTGGGATGGGAAGAGGAGACACAGAAAAGGTCTCCTTTAGAAAGCGAAACTTGAAGTGAGTCTTGAAGGAAACCAGGGATTCCAACCACAGAGATAATCAGCAAGAATATTCCGAGTATGGAGGACAACCCATGCAAAAACACAGAGTCCGAGCATCACGTCCAGAACAGCAAATAGGTAAAATACAACTAGATTGGAGAATGTACAGAGGAGAACAATATGTCAGACTGGAAAGTAATGTGTTTTTTTTTAAGTTTTGAAGAGATTTAAAGGACAAAGAAATTTATATTAATCCTAGAGGTAATAGGGAGCTACAGTAGGTTATTATAAAGGGTACAATTAAGGTTGGACTGAATATTTAAGACTTTTGGTTGCCAGGAATCAATTTTCACAATTCCGATTAAAGACCCAAGTCAGGATGACTTTTATGGTAGTTTATTTACAAATAGAAAAAATGAAGGTAGGGGAGAGAGAGACAGACAGAAAGAGAGAGACAGACACACAGACAGACAGACAGACAGACAGAGACAGAGACAGAGAAGAGAGACAGAGAGACAGAGAGTCAGTGAGTTATTCCTGCCTGGTCTGAAGGCCTAAACCAGGCAGGGCTTCAGAAGCCCAACAAAAGGGTTCCGGGTTAAGATAGTGGCAGAGTAAAAAGCAGCTCTTAACCTCTCCTGACCGAAACACACAGGACTCCTCAAGGGGACATAAAAACAAGTCCAGACGAATGGAGGGACCCCACAACAGGGTACAGCATGGAAGGTACATGGAATTGGGACATTTCCATGCTATAAAGGGGTGAAACAGCTCTCACTAAATCGCAGGCTGAGCAACCCCCCCCCAACCCCTCCACACACACCACCTATAGCGCCAAAACCAGCTAAAAAGAAATAGAGCAAGTTTGGGGCACCCATTGAGTCATTGGCAGCTCCAGGGCCTGTTCCTGAGAGCAGCAAGACTTAGGGCCCCAAAAAGTTAAAGAACACACACGGACTTTGAGCGCAGACACAGAGCGCAGGCACTGGTGGAGGCGCAGGTGGAGGCGGACACAGGCGCGAGTGAAGGCTCTGAAACCCTGAGTGGGGAACAAGTGCAGACGGGTATAAGACTGTGGAAGCAGCGCCCTGAGACTTGTAAAGGAACCTCCAGCAGAGGATCAAGCAAGGGGGTCCACCAGGGGGCTTGACCTTGAGAAAAACCAGACCTCAGACCTCAGGACCCAAAAGACTGCAGACAGACCCTGAGTGCGAGGATAAAGCTGAGAAGCTGCTGGGCTAATGATGGCTACCCAGAATCAGGAAGTTCAGAAGAGAAAGATTAACAACAAGAAAAAGAAATCTTTAACACTCGACAACTTTTACACAGAGAAAATCCAGGCAACCGAGCAAACAGAGGAGGAGAACAAACAAGCATCCGGACCCTTCCAAAATAAGGAAAACTGATCACAAGCTCTTGAAGAGTTCAAAACTGAGATGACGAGAAAGTTGGAAAAGATTTGGTTAGAGAAATGGGAAATAGCTCAAAAGGAAATCAGGCAAGAAAATAACAGTTTAAAAGGCAGAATTTTGCAATTGGAAAGTGAGGCTCAGAAATCGAATGAACTGATAAGCAAATTGAATACCAGAAATGACCAGATTGAAAAGGAAAACCAAAAGATCATAGCTGAAAACCAAAAGATTATAGCCGAAAACCAGTCCCTTAAGGCTGGAATTGAGCAATTAGAAGCTAATGATCTCTCAAGACAACAAGAACAAATAAAACAAAGCCAAAAGACTGAAAAAATAGAAGGAAACATGAAATATCTCAATGAGAAAGTGACAGACCAAGAAAACCGGTCTAGAAGAGACAATTTGAGAATCATTGGTCTTCCAGCAAAACCAGAAATTAATAGAAACCTGGACTCCATACTAAAAGAAATTATTCAGCAAAATTGCCCTGAAGTCCTACAACAAGAGGGCAATATAGACATTGAAAGGATCCATAGATCACCTTCGACACTCAACCCCGAAAAGTCAACACCCAGGAATATAATAGCCAAATTCAAGAGCTTCCAAGTAAAAGAAAAAATCTTACAAGAAGCCAGAGACAATTCAAATATCAAGGAACACCAATCAGGATCACACAGGATCTGGCAGCCTCCACGCTAAAAGACCTCAAGGCTTGGAATATGATATTCAGAAAGGCAAGAGAGCTGGGCCTGCAACCACGGATCAACTACCCATCAAAATTAACTATATACTTCCAGGGGAAAGTATGGGCATTCAACAAAATTGAAGATTTCCAAGTATTTGCACAGAAAAGACCAGGGCTAAATGGAAAGTTTGATATCCAACCACAAAAATCAAGAGAAACATGAAAAGGTAAATAAGAAACAGAGGGGAAAGAAAGAAAACTCATAATTTTTAAATTTGCCTTTTTAAGGGCCTCAGTAAGATCTAATTATCTGTATTCCTATGTGGAGAAATGCTATGTATAATTCTCTGTAGTGAACTCTATTCACTATTATAGTATTCACTATTATAGTAATCAGAAGAATAATTCACAGGGAGAGGGTGGAATACTAAATGGTCTAAGATGACATGGGGGGTGGGAAAGAGGGGGGTGAATAGTAGGGGACACCAACAAAAGGAGGCACAGAGGTTAATTAAATAAGGCTTCTACCCATGAGGCCTTTTCTAAGACAAGAGGCCTCTTTGGAGTTTAGTGCCTCCAGAAATTCCAAGAGCCCCCCAGAGAAATAAGGGTCTTCATCAGGGCTCCATCAAAGACAATGCGGATGGCAGAGCCCTGCACTGATCCCTGCAGTCTGAAAATCTGGCCACAGATGGATGGCTAACCCAATCAAACCCCTCTGTGTGACTCTCTTCTGATCAACACTTTTTATTATTGAAATTATTGTGATCTATATTTTTAGGATAGCCTCAAGTTTTGTAGTATAGATATAAAACCCCTTTATATAAATCCCCTAATTACTCCATAATAAACCAGTATTTAATGAGTTAATAGTTCATACCCTCAGTAAAATAGCAGAAGCTGCTTTAATCTTTTTCTTTCTCTGTCTCAAGAGTCTGAAGGACACAGCATGGTATTTCAAAACAAAATACCCTCGCTGGATCGCTTTCTCACACTGAATTTAACCCCATGAACTCAAATGTTCTCACTCTTTAATCCACTTTTGAAATATTTTGAAGGTTATTTTTATTAAAATAAAACTTAAAGTAAGGTTTTGGTAGCCTTGAAGACTGTTTAGACTAAGTATAATCTATATGTAGAAATACATTTTGTGTGCCAACTCTTATGTAACTGGTATAACCTTGAGCTCTTCTCTGTTTTGGGTTTGAAATGTAAAATTTCCCAGCATTTGTGTGACTGTGAGAGAAAGGTGTAAAAAATAAAGATTTACAGGAAGTTCTCAGAACAGCTTCCGGAAATCCACTGTGTCTCTGACTCTTTTCTTTCTCACCTAAATTATACACCTTCCCAGCTCCCCTAGAGCTGCTGGCTGGCTTCCAGCACAGAAATGCCAAGGAAAGGGAGTCAGCCTTAACTTACTCAGGTGACAATTCAAAGGGAAGCAGTCTGAGGTCTCAACCCAAGCTCCTCCAAGGCCAAGTTCAAAGGACCAAATCCCTTCACAGGAAGTTACCATATTTTTTTTTAACCCTTAACTTCTGTGTATTGTCTTATAGGTGGAAGAGTGGTAAGGGTGGACAATGGGGGTCAAGTGACTTGCCCAGGGTTGCACAGCTGGGAAGTGTCTGAGGCCAGATTTGAACCTAGGACCTCCTGTCTCTAGGCCTGGCTCTCAATCCACTGAACTACCCAGCTGCCCCCAGTTACCATCATATTTATAAAATAGTTCTTTTCATCACTTCTTGTGTCTACCCTCCAGTTCCATGTGGACAAATGACAGCCTCACCCTTGTTTTGGACTGCCCAAGGGGCAGTCATTTGTTTTTGATTTGTCCCTTACTAGCACATGTGGGTCACAGACCTCTCCTTCACCACTTAATTCTAAGTTGGGTGGGGTGACATATTCTTGATGGCTAAAGTCTAAAGAATGAATAAGGGTGAGCTAATTCCATTTTCACATTATTGAGTAAGGAAGTGGGGTCAAGGGTGACAAATAAAGACTTGTGTTTTAGGAAAATCATTTTGGCAACTGTGTGGAGTATGGATCAGAATGAAAAGAAGTTTGAGGTAAAGAGACCAGACAAAAGTCTGCTGCAATAATCCAAGCAAGAGGTAATGAGGACACAAACCAGAGTGATAATTGGGTGAGAGATAAAAAGGAAACAAATATATGCATAAAATGCTGCAAAGATTGTTGTTCAGTCTTTTTCAGCCACATACAGTTCTTTATGACCCCATTTGGAGTTTTCTTGGCAAAGATACTAGAGTAATTTGCCATTTCCTTCTTCAGCTCATTTTACAGATGAGGAAACTGAGGCAAACAGAGCAGAGTGATTTACCCAGGATCACCCAGCTAATAAGTGTCTGAGGCCAGATTTGAACTCAGGAAGAATGAGTTTTATTGATTCCAGGCCCAGATTTCTGTGCACTATGATACCACCTAGCTACCCTACCATGGATATAGAAAAGACAAAATTGGCAATTGCATGGATGTGTGAGTTGAATGAGAATGAGAAGTTAAGGATGATGCCAATGACTAGAAGAATGGTAATGCCTTTGATAATTATGGGGTAATAATTTAGAAGAGTGGTGAGTATGGGAGAAAAGATTTGAGTTCATATTGAGTTTAAACTGTCTAGGGGACATCTGGTCTGAAATGTTCAAAAGGTGGTTATGGGATTAGAGCTTAAGAGAGAGATTAGAGCTGGCTGGCTGGATGGATGTATACACAGTCAATTCTCAACATTCCAGAATTTAATTTTGGGGACTTCAAGCATTTACATGATTTTATTAGTAACCTCATTTTTACTTTTGCATTGACAACAATACACATTTGAGGCTATGCACAATAAAGAAATAAATGAAAGGCACAATGCATGCAAGTTTTGGAAGCAATTGATATCCTACCAGGAATTCCATTGGTCTTATTCACCCTATTATTGTAAAGAGCTGTCCATGAATTTTGAGTATGGGAGATGATGTTGAGACCCCACCAGTCTTGATGTCTTCCAAGAGCAGGGAGTGAAGTCCTAGCAACCTCTCCTTTGGTTTTCAGAGGATGGTCAAGGTAGGGTGGCTTATAGCAGTATAATTTTGTATAAAATCAATGTGGGAGGGGGGGGGTTGTTCTTTGTTTTTATTTTTGTTTATTGATATATTAGCACAAAAAGGCATAGAATTCCAGGAAATTATTCATGAGAAAAAAGATTTTTCATGGTACTAATTTCATTTTTGTGTACTACATTTTTATGGGTTATCTCATTGGTTACTATGTTAGGAGAAGGATGTATTTTCAGAATTAATATTTTATGATAAGGAATTATATGCAGAAAAGTATATTTTCATCCATCTCTAGTGAAAAGATCATAGTTTTTGGTGATCACATATTTCCCATAGGTTCAATGTATCAACATTCTCATTTTTTAACTTTCATGCCATTTTCTAGTCCTATGAAAGTTGAGGCTCGACTATATGTATATGTTTATCTATGTGTGCACATTATAGACACATGCATATTTATGTATGTAAATATATATAGTCAGTTCTGCTGAAATGTGATACATGTATTCCTAAAAATCACCCAAGCTAAACAAAGTCATGAAATAAAAACCACCGGGCTCTTGGGTAAAATGCAGTTAGAGGCCAACATTCAAAAATATCAGTGACACATGAAAAAAATGGGAATTTAATGGCAGAATTTTATACATATTAAGTAGTTAAGAGATCCATAAATACTATGATAAATAGTGACAGTGTCTTCAAACTCAGACTGATGCGTGGCCACATTGTGTTCTCCCAGGGCCCGAGCTGGCGAAGCAGATTTGATTCAGGTGAGAAGACAGCCTCGTTGGGCCAAGATGTGATAGGAGGTGAACCAGGCCTCCTCATCTCATCGCTCCTACTACACCAGAAGATATAGAATAACATGCATTTTACTTTTAAAAGGACCTGAAGTTTGCTTGTGAAAGTGGGTGTTGGAACAGGTTGTGAGTTATTGTGAAGAGCTGTGGTTTCTGAGTTGACTCACTGTTTCTTGGAGGGAAAATCATGCAGATACAGACACATAAGGAAATATAAAAATGACATTAGACTCAGATTGTTCACTTATAGAGTAAATGCATATTTTTATGACAATCATTAGAAGAGCACTAACTGTATGTATATATTTATACACATACATGCATATATGTGTATATGTGTATATTCAATTTAAAAAACATTTATGAAGTGCCTAATATTTTCCATGTGTGACATGCTAAGTGCTGAAATAAGTAAATTATTTAAGGATGGTTAAAGATGGTTAGCAAGTGTGGAAGAGGGGCTAAAATGAGTCCCTCACAACAATGGGGGAAAAGGGTAGTCAGATGTTACAACGGACTATAGGGAGCAGACAGAGTAACAGAATATCCACAAGTGAGACCTCTTAGCTGGGGATAATATATAATCAGGGAAAATAACACATTATCAGCCAAATACCTGGGAAAGGAGTAAAGGCTGAGGAAGCTTTTATAAACAGAGTTTAATTAAAAAAAAAAAAACAGGGACAGGAAGTGGAGATAAGAGGAAATATCTGCCACTGCAAACTATTGGTAAACAGGGACAGGAGGGCGGGATGTAGCTACTCTTTATTTCTAAACCTTCAGCAGACAGCCTGGGGCAATGGTTGGCATGCTGGTCAAGGGGAAAAGGTTTCTCACAAGATGTCCTTGGGCTGCTGATCAGATATATCAGCTTGTCCCAGGAACACAGGTAAACAGCCAAGTAAATCCACTGGGGAAGTCAGGGAGAAAGATACATCTGTATGTCCACCATAGAAGATGACACTAATCTCAACCTGAACTTCTGGGCTTGATAGATGAACTTGACTATACTTCCCAAGGCACAGAGATAACCCCAAATCCACAGGATCTTCAATCAGTAGCTAAAACTCCCACTCCCCAAAAGCCAACTGCCATTAGAGAGAGAGTCACTAAGCAAGTCCCTCCTGTAGCATTCCAGGTTTGGAATGGTCCAGCTCTTGTCAGCCTTGCCTGGCAAAATCTGCTTTTAACTAAGTTAAATCCTACAATTTCCCTACAACAGTGCTGAGGATACAAAAAGAGGCAATAGATAGTTCCTGCCCTCAAGGAGTTTACACTCTAATGGGTGAGATAACATGCTTAAAAATTTATATATATATATATATGTATATATATATATGTATACATATATATGCAGCAAACTATATATAGGATAAATGGGAAATAATTAAAAGAAGGAAGGCACTAAAATTAAGGGGAGTTAGAGAAGGCTTTTTAGTTAGAGGCTCAGCAATAGTAATAAAATACATGAAAACTGATGATATGACCAAGTTGAAGAGTATAAACAGAAGAGAGAACCTGGGACCTAGAATACAGCATCATCCATGGTACATCCAGTTTGTGGGTGGGATGTGAATGATAAATGAATGAAGGAGACTGAAAAGGAATAGTCAGAGATGTAAAGGAGAATGAAGAGAAAATAGTGTCACAAAAATCCAAGGAAAAGAATATTCAGGAGTTGGTGATTAAATACTACAAATAGGTAGATGAGAATTGAAGTGTCACTGAATATGGAAGTTTAGAAATCGTTAATTTTGGAGAGAGCAGTTTCTGTTAAATGATGAGGTCAGATTCCACTTGACAGAAGATTTAGAAGAGAATGTGAGGGACAGCTGGGTGGCTCAGTGGATGGAGAGCCAGGCCTAGAGATGGGAGTTCTTAGATTCAAATCTGGCCTCAGATATTTCCTAGCTGTATGACTCTGGGCAAGTCACTTAACCCTCATTACCTACCCCTTACCATTCTTCCACCTTAGAACTAATACATGGAATTGATTCTAAGAGGGAAGGTAACAGTTTAAAAGAAGAAGAAAAGAATGTGAGGATCTCAAGTCTCAAACTTAGGAATTTTCAAATTAGAGGACTGTATATTAATGACAATTACTATTTACTAAGTAACCTGATGAACAAAGCATCAAATTCCTTTGCCAGGAATTGCGGTTGCAAATCCCAAATGGGGAGACTGAGTCTGTATGTTATTATTTAAATTGCTCACTCTCCCCCTTTACTTGCATAGCCTGAGTGGACTGTCAGATGGGAACCAGTCCCTCGGTCATGCATAGTCTGCTTCCAGTCTACCATGAGGGAAATCTAATTCCAACCATTTGTGATTAAGAAATTTCAACTGTGTGATGATGAAGAGTTCCCTGATTGGCTGCAGAGCCAAAAATGAATGGCTATATGAAAGGGACAATTCGCTCTTCCATCTTCTTCTTCCTCTGGGATGGTGAAAGAGGCAGTGGGCCCCATTCTCCTTCTTGGTCATGATGGCTATAAGCATGTGGTCTCCTCTATGTTTTTGTGTTTTATATTTCTTGATCTTTATATTGTTTGATATTTCTTGATTCTTTTTTTATAGATCTTTATTTTATTAATTAATTTGGAACATTTTTCCATGGTTATATGATTTGTGTTCTATCCCTCTCCTCCTCCCACCCCCTCCCATAGCCAACATACAATTTCACTGGGTTTTACATGTGTCATTGATCAAGACCTATTTCCATATTATTGATATTTTCACTAGGGTGATCACTTAGAGTCTACATCCCCAATCATATCCCCATCTATCCATGTGATCAGGCAGTTGTTTTTCTTCTGTGTTTCTACTCCCACAGTTCTTCCTCTGAATGTGAATGGCATTCTTTCTCATAAGTCCCTCAGAGTTGTCCTGGATTATTGATTTGTTGATATTTCTTGATTCTTAGGCAAATGAGTATTCTGAGTTGGAAATGTCCAGGTGACCTTGAGAGCTTTAAAAGTTATGAGAATACAAGGATGCCTTTGAGCCAATGTTTCCACAGTAGCAGTGGCTGATGGTGGAAGAAGTGTCTGCCTGGAGATTGGAGAGACACAATGATAACAGACAGATTAGGAGGCAGCTGCTTCAGGGAGCATGACTTCTCATGTAGAAATGAGTGCCATAAACAATATCCCTAAGGAACTAACATATTGGATTATTATATACTTTTAAATCCAAACTGTATTCAATAAAGTTTCAGGATTTCATGTATAATCCTCATCTACTACTCTTCCCTGTATATGGAAATGCTGGTATTAATTAGTGTTTGTCAAGTTCATAATAACAAAAAATTTTAAATGTACTTAAAAGTCAATTTTATTTTTAAAAATTAAATGAATCAAATGAAGGAGTTGAACTAAATAATCAGTAAGCTCCCTTCCCACTTTACATCTAAGATCCTATGATTTGCTGATTGTCCTTTCACCATGAATAGTAATACACAGCAGTTAAGGTGTCTACAAAGCAGGCATTTAAACAGATTAGGTGCTATCAAGGGACTTGAAAGGATTTTCCGGAGATAAGTGTCAACTAGGATGATTTGATACTGGAGAGCTGACAGTATAATACAAACTAAAAATCTCTAATGTACACCAAGAAAATATAAAGATTGAAGTCTTCATGCTTGACTTCAAAGGTCACATTGAACGAGTGGAAGAAGGCAATATCTCCAGATGCCTTACTCTCCTCTAGGCAAGACACATCAGCATAAAGACACAAAGAGAAAGCTTTGGCTGAATAAATTAAGTCACTCATTTGCATCCTGAATTCAAAACTGCATGGGAAGGGAAGAGCACATTTAAAGCAATTAATAACTATATAATATCAAACTTAAAGCATATATGCAGAACCATAAAATGGACCAGAACATATATGGAAAGCACCCTAATAAAATCTTATACAGTATTAAGAAAACAGAGGCCCCATCACATTGACAGCTATAGAAAGTGTTAACACTTCTTTGCCAAAAAGGAAGAAATGGATTGGTAGACAGTCTTAGAATAAATGACAAATACATTGAAAACTTACAGAAATATTTCTGGAACAAGCAGACATCATCTTATAGAGCTTATGGACAGGCAAAGAGTGAAATGAGAAGGGCCTCCATGGTTCACATCAATATGAACTCAACCAATGTTTTGTCAACAAAGAACCATCAGATAACTATGTGGATGTTTTTTTTGTTGTTTGTTTTTTTTTATGGAAACAGAGGTTTATGATAGTGTTCTGAGACAGATTTGACTCAAGTGAGATTGGTGATTCAGGATCAGGCTTGGAATAAGATGAGATGCTCATAGAACATATAAAAAATAACAAAAAGAGATCTATTTAACAGTAGCTTAGAAAGGACATTTACCAAGAGCCATAGCATTGGTTCAGTTAGATACAACTTCTTGCCTCCACAACTTCTGATGAGAAGTTCATGTCATATCTGTGAAGCACCCAATTCCTTGTGCACTAGACATCTGTACTTATGAAACCAAGAAGTTTTATCATCAATTCAAGTCTTAGTTCTTTGGACCAATTAAGCTCAAGAATAGTTTCTTCAGACGGTAAGGAAAAATTAGCCCTACCTATTAGCACGAATGTTAGTAAATATTGCTCTTCCACCAATGCAGTATGACCCAACCATGTGGAGGAGCAATTTGGAACTAGGCCCAAAAGGTTAAAAAATTCTGCATACCCCTTAACCCAGCAATGCCTCTTCTAGGTCTATATCCTGAAAAGAAAGGGAAAGGACCTATATGTACAAAAACATTTGTAGCAACCCTTTTTGTGGTGGCAAAGAATTGGAAATTGAGGAGATGCCCATTGTATGGAGTGAAAATTAGTGCATTATTCTCAATGTATTTCTGGCTAGCAGTAGAAACTCCAAGTAGAGGTTAAGTTTGAATCATTAGCTTAATTAGATACAGCTTCATTCTCCCTTTGCCCTTCCCCTTCTCAGTCTTTAAATGACACTCTTTTGCACAGGTGGAGAGTATTGTGTTTGTTTCTTACAAATCAAGGTATTCATTTGTATCTTTGGGTCTCTGACTTAAGCACAATGTCCCCATTCTTTGCACCATAAGCAATAGAGCCACATCTGTCTGCATCTTATCCTGGACTCTGATTATTTTAGTGATTAAAGGGGATGCATCTCGCTATATCAAGACCCCCCAAAAATTCCCACTCCAGACATCATCAGTTATGGAATGGGTTAGCAAGTTGTGGTATATGACTGTGATGGAATACTATCATGTTATAAGAAATAATGAGCAGGATGTTTTCAGAAAAATCTAGAAAGACTTGCATGAACTGATGCAAACTGAAGTGAGCAGAACCAGAAGAATATTATAGACAGTAACAACAATGCCATATGATTATCCACTGTGAATGACTTGGCTATTCTCAGCAGTACAGTGATCAAAGATAGACAGACTCATGATGAAGAATACTATCCATCTCCAGAGAAAACACTGATGTAGTCTGAATACAGATCAAAGCATCCCTTTTTAAAACTTCCTTTATTTTTCTTTTTTGGTCTGTGTTTTCTTTTACAATATGACTAATATGGAAATATGTGTTCCATGACTGCACATATATAACCTATATCAAATTGCTGACTTCTCAGTGAAGAGAGAAAGTAAAGATAGAGAAAGAGAACTTGGAACTCAAAGTTTTTTTTTAAATGAATGTTTAAAATTTTTACATGTAAATGGAAAAAATAAAATATTTGAAAAAAAAACTTAAAAAAATGTTTCTCCTTCCACACTCTAACCCTTGGGATCAAAGTCCTAAGAGCCTACTAGAGAATGTTCCAATAGTTTGTTTTTTTAGTAGAATTGCCATTTTTGTCATATTAATTGGCCTACCCTTAAATGAAGTTAGCTAGCTGGCTCAGTAGATAGAGCACAGGTCTTGGAGTTAGGAAGACCTAAATTCAAATATAGAATCAGACACTTAGCAGCTGTATGATCTTGGGCAAACCACTTAAACTCTGTTTATCTTATAAACAGAAGAGAAGGAAATGGCAAACCACTCCAATATCCTTGCCAAGAAAACTTGCCATGGACAGTATGATCCAAGGAATCATGAAGAATTGAACATGAATGAATGATCAACCACCACCAACAACAAAATAAAAAATTTATAGATGATTAATATTTCTATAATTGTTTAGATCTGTCATTATTTGTGTGACAATTGCTCTGTAATTCTTTTATATAGTCACTGGACTTGTTCATTTAGTTGAAAATGCTGATGATTTATGTACTTATTTACATCTTGAAACTTTTCTAAAACTGTTCATTTTTCAACCAATTTTTCGTTGATTCCCCAGGATTCTATAAGTGTGACACCATAAAATATGCAAAGAGTGATAGCTTTGCTACCTCATGGCAGATTTTTTCCCTTCCAAACTCCACATTCATTTTTTTCTTATCTTATTTGCTATAGCTTTGTTCTTGTTGTTTAGTCCCTTTTTCAGTCATGTCTGACTCTCATGACATCTTTTGTTTTTTTCTTGGCAAAGACAATGGAGTGGTTTGTCATTTCCCTCTCCAAATCCTTTTACAGAGAAGGAAACTAAGGAAAACAAGATTAAGTGACCTACCCAGAAGTCACACAGTTAGTAAGAATCTGAAGCAGGATTTGAACTCAAGTCTTCCTGACTACTGACTCAATCATCTGTCTACTATGCTACCTACCTGCCTTATTGCTATAGATAACATTTCTCATACCATATTGAATAATAGTGGTGATAAGAGAATTTTCCAGTACTTTAGCAGCTTTATGTCATCTAGCAGGCAACCCTGACATTAGAGATGCAATAAATTGAGCATAGATATAGCACTGAAGAAGCTACAGGAAGTTGAAGAAAAAAGAAAGACAACAAAAGAAAGAAGAAAAAACAAGCAATATAGCAGCCACCTGAAGAAATAACTGAATATGGAGAAAAATACCAGAAATGATAAGGTTTTCCTCCTGACTTGGGAAGGACCAAGTCCATATCATAACCTTCTTCCTCATGTAGGTGATACCAAATCTTACAGTTCATATTGGGTTTTCTATTGTATGAGGAGGAGAAGAAGAAGTAGGAAGAGAAGGAGGAAGAGGAGGAGGAGGAAGGAATAAAGGGAGGAAGGAGGAGGAGGAAGATGAAAAGGAGGAGGAAGAAGTGGAGGTCTAAGAAGAGGAGCACCAAAAATGTCAAGGACACAGTACAAGTGATGACTCTTTCAATACCATCACCACTGTTTGTTGGGAATCAGGATAACTAAGAGGCTTTTACCCTCTTTCACACAGCCTATACTGGTGCCAGTCAATTAATCAAAAAGCATTTATTAAACACTTACTATTTGACAGATAACTGTGTTAAGTACTAGAGATACAAAGAAAGGTAAAAAACATGGTCTCTGCCCTAGAGTTTACATTCTAATGAGAAGACAGAGTGTAAATAAGAGTAGTAAGGGTCAATCCCCAAAAAGAAGATATTATTATTAATATTATTGCCAAGCAATTATTAATAGTAATAATAATAATAGCTAGCATTTAAATTGCATTTTAATTTGCAAAGCTCTTTACATATGCACTATTTCATTTGGTTTTAAATTTGCTTTCAATTATGGAGAAACGAAAGCCATGTGGGAACAAAAAAAGGTACACATTGTCCTGTACTATTTATTCACTGGAGTTGTCCCAAAGATATTTCCTTTCTTTTTTTTTAACCCTTACCTTCTATCTTAGAACCAAGATGAAGTACCAGTTCCAAGGCAGAAGGACAGTAAGGGCCAGGCAATTAGAGTTAAGAGACTTGCCTTGGGTCACACAGCTAGGAAGTATCTGAGATCAGATTAGAACCCAGGTCCTTCCAACACCAGGCCTTTGCTCTCTCCACTGTGCTCCTTAGCTGCCTCTTATTAAAGCCACATGGGAACAGGAAAGGTACATGCTGTCCTGTACTATGTATTAATTGGAGTTGTCCCAAAGATACTTTCCGTAAGTCTTTAGGCAATGAACGATTTAACAAGGATTCTTACTCAATTACCCCCCCCAAAAAAAACAAAAAAAATTCAAAACCAGTTATTTTACTCACCTGTCTAACATTAAAGCTAAGAGAGTAACAGTAAGGTAGTAGCTTATTTTCAGATTGTTTCTCTCCGAACACTTTAAAAAAGATGAAAAGAATAAGATAATGATGGTGAAAATAATGGTATATAATTGTACAATTAGCACAGATAGAAATATTGCTCAGAGTCACCTAGATTAAACATGAAAACTATTTAAATAGATGTAAAGGACAGGAACTGGTTCAATGATTTCATTGATATCAGGAATTCCCCAGATGAGGAAACTCCCTCTACCAAGGCAGGTCAGCATTTTCCCTGCAAATTAGTGTCTTAGAAAGGTGCCTAAACCCCAGAAAGGTCCAGTGATTTGCCCAGGGTCACACAGGCAGCATGTGTCAGAGGTCGTGACACTTAAACTCAGGGTTTCTTCTCTTCAAAGCTCTCAAAGGTTCTCTAGCTACAATTCCATATTCAATATATATAATTTCCTAGACATAGATGAGGAAAAGCTTTCATTAAAGAAAGAATTGAAAGGGAAAGAATTAAAACCTATATGAAAACAGGATTGAAGTAAATTTCATCCCCATCAACCTGTCTGCTTCTGGAGTTACACAGGGGATACTTTCAAGGAGTCCATAGACTTGTGTCCCTTTATTTATTGTTATTGTTCATCCTTCATTTTCAGAGGACTGATGGCATCACAGATAATGTCTTGACTTGTGTATGAATTGGATTTAAATGGGGCGGAGTTGCACAAAGTTGTCAGATTCACTCTCTCTTCCAGAGTCATCCAAGTTCAGTAGCAAGACAAAAGTCAGAATGACAGGTGATGGCCTGGGATGCAGTGGGTGATGGCCTTGGCATCTTTGATGCCTGCCCAAGCTCTAAGTATCTGCTTCAGCAGCCTTCACGGCCATTGGAACAAAAAAGTATTGACCACCCATTCCAATGGGAGAACTCTTCACATGCTCAAAGTAGACCCCCCCCCCCCAACTGATCAATGGGTTTGTGTCCCATTGGTTACCTTCCATCTGGTTTAGGCCATCTGTTGAGACAGTTTATCAGGGTGTAACTTCAGGGCATACTATAGCTTCTTGGAGCCACAGTAGAGAACTGAGTGTCAGGTGAACACCAAGGGTGGATGAGCATCCCTGAAAAGGGCTCAGAGGGGGAAAGGATCTACTTGTACAAAAATATTTATAGCAGCTCTTTTTGGGGTGGAAAGAATTTGGAAATTGAGGGAATGTCTATCAATTTGGGAATGGCTAAACAAATTGTGGTATATGTTGGTGATGAAGTACTATGTGCTATAAGAAATGATAAACAAAATGATTTCAGAAAAACCTGGAAAGATCAGCATGAACTAATACAGAGCAAAATAATCAGAACTGGGAGAACACTGTACATAATAACAGAAATATTGTACAATGATCAACTGTAATCAATGCAATGCAATGATCTGGGACAATCCTGAAAGACTTATGACAGGTAATTCTATCTACCTCCAAAGTAAGCAATGCTGGAGTCAGATGTACTCTTGGAACACTCATACACTAGTGCTCATATTCAATTATGAAAAGATGTTATTTATTTAGCATAGGTTTGTGCAATAGTTTGTGGAAATAGAGGGATGTATGACAGTGCTCTGGGCCAACCTTGACTCAGATGGGGCTGGTGTGATTCAAGATCTGGACTGAAATGAAATGAGACCATTGACAGATTACTAAATACTAAGAGACAAGTTAGGGATCTGTCTTAGGACCATTTCTATCTTGACTTCCTTGAAAAAGATGAAAACAAAACAAATGGGAAGAGATATATTGGGAAATACAAGTGACACAAAAACAAAGCATTTCAATAAATAAATTTTAAAAAATCTCAGTTGTTCCTCACAACAATTCCATAAGGTAGGTGCTATTCAGATCTCCATAATAGTTGAGGAAATAGAGAAAAATAGAGGTCAAGTGATATTCCCAGGATTACACAGCTGGGAAGTGTCTGAGGCTGGATTTGAACTTAGGTCTTCCTGACTCCAGGCTAACACTCTATCCACCTCCTAGCAGCAGAGCTATACTATTTATCCATCATTGTTGTTGTATTTACCTAATTACCTTTCCAATCAACTCACACATCATTACCCTCCACATTCTGCATAATCCAGCCATACTGGCCTCACATACAACAGCTCCATCTTCCTTCTTCATGCCTTTCTAGTAGCTCTCCTTCTTCACTCCCTGTCACACTCCCGATTCATTCTGAGTTTCTTTGTATATACCTATGCATGTACATATTGTCTCTCCCTTTTGAATATAAGATTTTTAAGCACTTTTAGTTATTTCTCCCTTTCCCAGAAATGTTTTATTCTATTCCCACACACACACACAATTACATGTACAAACAATTTTTAGCATTTGTTTTCTGACAATTTGTGAAATCCTCTCCCTCTGTCCCTTTTCTTCCTGCTCCCCAAGATAGCAAGTGATCTGATATCAGTTATACATGTGCTGTCTTGTAATATATAAATATATAAGATTCTTGAGGGCAAGGACTATTTATGTTTTGTCTTGGGATCTCCAGGGCCTGGCTCACATAGACCTTGAATAAATCCCGTTGATTGTAGATCAATTGATTTACAGTCAGGCGAGTGAGATAATGAATGTAAAGCTTTAAGCAGCTAAATAAATGTCTATTATCAATAGTAAGTGCCTGGGTTTCAAAGGGCTTCTTACTATGCAAAATAATCAGTTAAGGTGTCAACAAAGCTCTCCAGAGACTTGTAAAGATTTTCCTGAGTTAAACTTCAGCTGGGAGAATCTGATGGTGAAGTGTTCAGGTGATCTAAGATTTAGAGCTAGAAGGGACTTCTGTGTATATAAACTAAAGGGATGGTATTTTAATCTATAGCTTGGTGGGGGTGGATAGGAGAAGCAAATGGACATGGGGATCATCTAATGGGGGAAATTAGCCATAGATCTTTTGATCTGAAGTCATTTACAAGTCAGAGTATCATTGATTTCTATGACCCACATTTCCCTGAAGATAACCTCATAGACTATTCTTGTACACATTCACAATATCTCTTGAGATAACCTTGTTTCTCTGATGGTGATGTGAGAAAGGGGGAAAGCCAGCTATCCTGTCTATCTGTCCATCCTAATGCCAGTTCCATCCATCTGTCCTAGTACCTTGTCCTCAGTATGTTCTAATAAAAAATTTTAAACTCTTACCTTCTATATTAGAATCAATGCTGTGTATGGGTTCTAAGGCATATTAGCAGTAAGAGCTAGGCAATGGGGGGTGGGGAAGTGATTTGCCCAGGGTCGCATAGCTAGGAAGTGTCTGAGGCCAGATTTGAATCAAGAATCTCCCATCTCTCGACCTAGTCTCAATCATCTGAGCTACCTAGCTGCCCCATCTAACAAAATTAACCATCTGTTTTTACATATGTCTGGGGGTGGGACAGAAGACGGGGTAGGGAGAAAACTAAGAGTAACTAAAACTAAGAGTAGCTAAAAACTAAGAGTAACTAAAACTAAGAATAATTCAAATCATTTGGGAAAATAAAACATCCTAGTATCTAAAAATAGTATGGGGGGGGGGGCAGCTGGGTAGCTCAGTGGAGTGAGAGCCAGGCCTAGAGACAGGAGGTCCCAGGTTCAAACCCGGCCTCAGCCACTTCCCAGCTGTGTGACCCTGGGCAAGTCACTTGACCCCCATTGCCCACCCTTACCACTCTTCCACCTATGAGACAATACACTGAAGTACAAGGGTTTAAAAAAAAATAGTATGGGGTCAGAAAAAAAGCACTAGACAGGTAAAAAGGCAATCTGGGATCTAGTCCAGGCTCTACCATAACTAATAGTGGATTAAGAGGTGGTTAAGAGGCACTGGGCCTGGGGTCAGAAAGACTTGAGTTCAAATCCAGCCTCAGACACTTCATAGTTGTGTGACTGAGCAAATCACTTAACCTCTGCTTGCCTGACAAAATGGATCCACTGGAGAAAGAAATGGTAAATCACTCTTTGTCAAGAAAACCCCATGGATAGTTATGGTTACTTAGATTCCAAAGGGTTTAACATGAATAAACAGCAATCCACTTTTCTGTAAGTCTCAGTATCTTTATCTGTAATATATGGGTATTGGACAAAATGATCTCTAAGAACTCTTCCAGATCTAACATTCTGCAAGTTTTATGAATGGACTTATAGAGGCACACGTGAAAAGGAGGACATCTAGGACAGTGAGGGAACTAGAGGTCATTTCATACAAGAAATCATTGAAAGAACTGGAATAGAATTCTGCCCAATGAGGGAAATATGATAGTTGTCTTCAAACATATAAAGGACTCTCATTTGGAAGGGCAAGTTACCTTGTTCTTGCAGGGTTTCAATGAATTCGAAGGGAATCTTCCTCACAGTTTTGTTGTTGTTCAACTGTTTCAATCATGTCCAGCTCTTTGTATCTTCATTTGGGGTTTTCTTGGCAAAGTGGTTTATATAAAAAAATGTATAAAAATATTCATATATGTAAATATATATAAAAATGTATAAAATATAAAAGCATATATATGTGTATACGCACACACACATATATATATATAATACATATAATATATATGTATATATATATATAATACTAGAGTGGTTTGCCATTTCCTTCTCCAGTTTATTTTATAGGTGAGAAAACTGAGACAAACAAGATTAAGCAACTAGTAAGTATCTGAGGACAGATTTGAACTCAGGAAAATGTCTTCCTGACTCCAGGCCCTGTGTTCTACCCACCACACCACCTCGCTGTGAGCTTACTAAAAAAGCAATGTTTTAGCTTAAGACATAGAGGAACTTTCAAGCAGAAAAGCTGGATAGTCACTTATTGAAGATATTATAGAGAGAGATTCTTGCTCTAGTCCAGGTTGAACTTCTGAGTGCTCTTCCATTTCTATAAGCCTAAGAATCTTTGAATGTTGTCATTAACCCAAAGGCTAGGGAAAGAAATGGGTAGAGTCAAACTGAAGCATTTAGATTGAACAAGAGGAGCAATAATACCAAACTGAAGCATTTAGATTGAACAAGAGGAGCAATAAAGAGTCACTGTAGGTCATGTAACCATGTTAAAAATGAATATTAATAAATGTTTTTTAAAAAGTGTCACTGTAGGATCTAGAAGAAAGAAAGAGGACAAGATGGAAACAGGAATGGAGTGAGATAATATTTTGGAAGTCAAGTGTAGAGGATGGCCCTGTGTGGATAGACCTTGCTCCCCAGGCCTCGTTTACTCAGCCCAGAGAAGAAAGAAGCTAGTTGGAGGATTGTTAGGGAGGTAAGTCATTAAGAAGAAAGGAGGATTGAACATTGGCTATAAATCTCAGAGGCATGGCAGGGAAAGTACTGGTGCACTGGGTGATCTGGATGAGCAGTTGGGGATAGAGAGTATGCTATGAAGGAATGGAACTTTCCTTAGATTGGAGAAAGGAAAAAAGTAATAAAGTCAATCAACAGAGAGAATTCCCAATGATCTATGGAGAAGACAATACAGTTTCTGCAGCTACTGACCCAAGGTTTCCAAGGCTTGTTCCAAACCCTCATTTCTATTTCTATGGCCCTGATTAGGTTTTCTAGTGGATATCATCTTGTTCTGGCCCCTTCATGGCCAAGAACCCCAGGTCTATTTCTCATCCTTCTATCATGTTTGCACATGTAAGCCCCTCATACGTGGTACCCCCAATGGTATGATGATGTTCTCAGCCGCATGGACCCTGGCATACATCCCAGACCTAGTGCCAGTTGTTGGCAGTTGTGTGGGTGGAAGGCAGGGAGCCAGGATGGATAGGAGTAAAGGAGAGAGGGAGTTGGGACAGGGCCAAGAGCTTGGCCTGTGTTGGGGAAAGAGATTAGATAATCAAAATTATTAGAAACAGGCCTGGTTAAGTGTGTCTGTTTGTTTGTGGTGGGGTTGGGGTGGGATGGTAGGGCAGTTAACAATGCTGAGAGCTCACATTCTGTGTTTCAAGTAAAAGTAACAATAACCAGTCACCATATCTTTTATTAATGATACAATAAACAGATCCTAGTCAGAAAAAGACCCCCCTGTCAATCAATAAGTATTCATTAAGCACCTACAATGTGCCATATTGGGAGGGGGTGGCACTGCAGTACATAGAATGGAAGACTCATCTTCCTAAGTTCAAATCTGGCCTCACACATTTACTAACTGGGTGACCCTGGCCAATTCACTTAATCCTGTTTGCCTCACGTTCCTCATCTGTAAAACTGAGCTGAAGAAGAAAATGGTATTGGGGCATGGGTGACTATTTCAGTAGTCCAAGAGAGAGGTGATGAGAGGTGGTGATCATGTGAATTGGAAGGAAGAGGAGAGGGGCATTAGATGTTAATGATAAGATTAGGAAACTTACTGGGTATATGGTTTGATGGAAATTGAGAAGTCAAGGGTAACTTGGATTCCTGGAAGGATATGATACCATTGCTAAAAATGGAGATGGGTAGAAGAATAATTCTTAGAGAAAGGGTATTTCAGTTTTGACATGCTGAGATTGAGAGATATACAAGACATTCAATATGAAATATCTAATAGGCAGGTGAAGATGAAACAGATAATAGAGAGCTAATAAGAGAGATAGAGAGAGATAATAAGATGAGAGAGAGACAGAGACAGAAAGAGAAAGAGACAGACAGAGAGAGACAAAGAAGAGAGAGAGAGATTTGGGAGTTATCTGAAAAAATTTTTGAATGAACCCATAGTGCAAAAAGAGGAGATTACCAGGAGAAAGAGAGTAGACAAAGAACATAAGAGATCCTGGCCTGGGATTACAGACTCTTAGTTGTAACAGACATGATGAACCAAGAAAAAATACTGAGAAGGTATGTTTGGATAGGTAAGAGGAGAACCAAGAGAAAATTGTGTCATGAAAACCCAGGGAAGAGAGAATATTTTGGAAGGAGAGAGTAATCAATAGAGTCAAATGTCTTAGAGAAGTCAGAAGTGATGGGGACTGAAAAAAAGAACATAAAATTGGACAAGCAACAGATTATTGACAATTTGAGAGAAACTAGCTTCAATTGAATAATGAAGTCAGAAGTCAGATTGCAAAGGTTTGAGAAGGGAACAAACAGAGAAGAAACTATAAAAGAAAAAAGAGATATAAGATATTAGCGTCAAGAAATTGGAGGCTCTAAAGGGGTTATTTTTCAGGATGAGGAAGACATGGACATATTTATAGGCAGCAGGGAGAAAGTCAATAAATAAAGAGGGATCAGAGAGGGAGGTGTGACTATAGAGACAATCTACTGGAGAAGATGAAAAGGAATATGAACAAGAGTACATGTAGAGGGTGGCCTTGGTACGAAAGGTTACCTCTTCATCGAAGACTAGAGTAAAGAAGGAGACGGATGATGTTAAGGAATTTTGAAATTTAGAAAAGGGAATAAGAAGGATTTGATGTTGAATAAGGATTATATTTTCTCAGTAAAGTTTGAGATGAGGTCCTCTGCTGAGAGGATCAGGGTAAGAAGATGATGCAAAAGGCCTGAAGAGAGAAGATGTAGTTTGGATTAGCTTCCTGTGGGAATGGGATAAAGAATCCATTATGGATGAATAAAATGATTGTCTTGCTACAGTGAAGGCCCAGTTCAATTTAATTATCACACACATTTGTAGGGCCCAGTTCTACATTGGTTCAGTTGCATTTCTCCAGTTCCATTCAGTAGCTTGTGAATAGAAACACAAGAGGCAAATATTTGGAGTAATGTAGGATTAGGGTTTGGAAATGTGTGAGCACCAATGAGACAAAGGAGCAAGGAATTTGAAAGTAGGGAACAGCATAAAGTTGAAATGCTTAACTATAGGGTTAAGATCAGGAAAGGAAGAAAGTGAGATAAAAGCAGAATATGACCTGGGAGAATAGTGATGGATGGAGAGATAGGAAGTCTCAGTGATGATCATGAATAGATTTTAGAGGAGTTCTGAGTCATGTGAAAACAATATGGTGGATCAGACATTTTCTCCAAGAAGACCTCAAATCTCTCCAACACAAAAACTGTGTGCCAAAGATAAAGAAACTTCAGCTTTCTCCATGGTCTAGGATATCCAGATTTCAAAAGAAGGTTCAAAAACCAAAAACTGAGCAACTGACAATCACTGTCCCTAAGCTCATTCAGTGCCTCTCTCCTACCTCCCAAGCTATTAGCAGCAAGACTGCTCTAGTAGACCAAAGGACTTTCATCAAAACTCACTTCTATACCCTGCCTCCCTATTTTTCTTCTCCTTGTCATGGATACCCTGGCTCAAGGCTTTGGAAGTTTACTCAGGTCTTGACAGCCAGCTTGGCCACAGCCATTTAGAAGCAAAAGTCATATGAGGGATCTAACCTGGAAGTACCAGTGCTGCAAAGCTCTGAACTGTCAGTTCCAGGAAACTGAGTGCTGGTGCTGAGCCAAAGAGGACTAGAGGAATAGAAGAAGTAAGAGCAGGCCACCAGGACAGCATACCATTGTGTGGGCAATGTCCCCAAAGCTGAGAGAAAGCATTTACCTGGGGCCAGTTTTGATCACCAAAAAGTCAGCTGGGGCAGAGTCCTAGGCTAGTGAACCTTGAATTATCTGATTTGAGAGGAAGCTGAAACACTTTGAGATTCAGTTTCCAAGGAAACCACAATGAGAGAGAAGGGATTCAAGAAGTGAGGGATAAGGAGAATAAGGGTGAAAATAAACTGTAAGGACCAAAAATGTCAGGAAGATAAAACCTCAAAGGCCTTTACTATAAACAGTTAAATAGGAAATTCAGTAACAACCAAAGGAAAATGACCTCCAGATCTAGTTAATGAATTCAAGCATCTATGAATAAATACTGCAAAATAAAAGCGAAAGATCCAATACTTGATGCAATAGAGGACCCTGTAGTATCCGAGGAGAACATGGAACCACAACATGCTTTTCCCGAGTGGCTTAAAAGAGAAAGGGAATTCTGAAAGTAGAATTTTGTTCTTCAGAGCAAAGCTGATGAATAGAATTAGAAAAACTTGTATTTGCATTGGCAAGCCTAACCAAAGAAACAAGAGAGAACAATTGTTTGGGAATGCCAATAAATAGAAGTACAAGATAATCTAAAAGAAGAGGAGGAAAAAATAATAACACTGAAAGGAAAATATACTCAATATGTAAGCCAAAAACACTCATCTTAAAAACATAAAACACAAAGAAAGCCTAAGGATTATAAGAGTTCAAGAAAAACACAGCAGGAAAAAAAACACAGGAAAAGCATGGTGTAGTTCCATGTTCTCCTCAGATTCCACAGGATCCTCTGTCTCATCAAATATCAGATCTTTCTCATTTATTCTGCAGCATTTATTCATAAATGTCTGAATTCATTAACTAGATCTGGAGGTCATATTTTCATTACAACCACAATGAAGGAAATAATAGAGAGGGAACTGCCAAGAACTTCTGAGCATAGAAAATGAAATTCCAGTTGAAAGAATTCATAGGTCACTTCCAGGGGGAAGAAATGCAAGGCTGCAAACTCCAAGACACATAATGTTTAATTTAACAACTCAATTCAGAAAGATTTCAGAGAAGTGAGGCATAGGAAGAGAGTTGGAATGATATGTTATGATATAGGAATTGGAAATTTTTTTTATCAAGTAAGTGGAACACTTCTGGATGGTGGCAAGATCAAGGATGTGATCATCCATCTCATCATGTGGCTAAGGTAGAGTGAGGCATAGGTTATGAGAATCGAGTAGATAGAGAAATTGAGAAATTAGAGTGTTTGAAGGGAAAGTGTTAATATTGGATATTGAAATTTCTTCATATAGAAGTAGGAGTTGAGGTAGAAAAAAATGTGAAGAGCCAGACACCAAAATTATTGAGAAAGGAGAAAGAATGACTTGAGAACTAATAAAACCTGAATTGATAGCCTCCAAAGCCAAGTTTGAAAGAGTTAAAAGGTGATGGAGGGGGCAGCTGGGTAGCTCAGTGGATTGAGAGCCAGGCCTAGAGACAGGAGGTCCTAGGTTCAAATCCGGCCTCAGACACTTCCCAGCTGTGTGACCCTGGGCAAGTCACTTGACCCCCATTGCCTACCCTTACCAATCTTCCACCTATAAGTCAATACACAGAAGTTAAGGGTTTAAAATTTAAAAAAAAAAAAAAAGGTGATGGAGAAGGAGACCAGAACAAAGGTTATAGACCACATCACTCAGATGCTTTCTGCTACTATCTCCTCCTTCACTTCTGTCTCCCATGAATAGACCGCCCTTCTCCATGCAAAGACTAACCCCTCTACATATACAAGTGATCCCATTCCATTCTGTCTTCCCCAACAGATTATTCCCTCTATGATCTCTATTCTTTCACTTAGAAAGAGAGGAGATTCTAGTTCTATCTTCAATTTCTCCCTGTTTACTGGTTGTTTCCTTATTGCCTACAAAACATGTCTATATCTCCTGAATCCTCTCAAAATTCTCATTTGATCCATCTATCCCCACTAGCTATTATTCCATAACTCTCCTCCCTTTTGTGACTAAATTCCTTGAGAAGGCCATTGACAAAAGGTGCCTCTACTTCCATTCCTCTCATTCTAACTCTCTATAGTCTAGTTTTTACATCATTCATCTCAAATTCTTCTGTCCAGTTATCAAATGATCTGTTAGTTACCAAATTCAATGATTTTTTTTCAGTCCTCATCCTTCATGACCTCTCTGCAGAATTTGACATAATATCCTTTTTTTTTTTGGTTACTTTCTTTTCTCTAGGTTCGTATGCCACTACTTTTTCCTTAGTCTTACCTAGTTGATTTCTTAGTCTCCTATGCTAGATCTTTATCCAGATGTCATCCACTAAATATGGCTATCTGACAGAATTCTGTTGTGGACCATTTTCTATTCTCCCTCTTTTTTTAACTTGAAAATTTTTATTTAATTAGTTAATTAAGAATATTTTTCCATGGTTACATAAATCATGTTCTTTCCCTCTCCTCTTCCCACCCCCTCCCATAGCCGATGCAAAATTCCACTGGGTTTTACATGTGTCATTGATCAAGCCCTATTTCCATATTATTGATATTTGCATTATATTCTCCCTCTTTACAGTGAGAATTTAACAGTAGTCTGACCCTTTTTTTTTTTTGAGATTGCAATTCAATCCTATCCTTTGAATGAATTAAGAAAAAGGCCTAGGACTTATTTCACTAAGGGGAATGCATGTCCACTCTGGGAGGACACCAGAAGCCTTGTGGCTTCCTGGCACCTGGAAGACACTTGTCTTTTGTCCCCCATGATTCCTAGTGCTGGAAAGACTGGCCTCTGATCTGGACTGAGGTCAAACTTGCCAAATCAGAGGGACTCAAAAAAAGTGATATCACTGAAAGATTAAGTTTGGGTCTGGAAAGGAAATAGGCACTTTTGCCTGGAACCAAGGAGAGAGGAGGTGACTAGGAAAACATACTGGCACCCCGCACAGCTGGCTCTTTTTGGCCCTAGAACCATGGTAAGAGGAGGTGTATCTGTTGTGGGATTGTGCAGCAAGCTCCCAAAAAGCAGCTAGGAGAGAATGAGTTCCAGCAGGTGCTGGCTAGGTGAGGAAATTTGTGAAGGGAGCAGCTGGTCACATGTGGCTGGTGCTTTTTCTTTCTCTAATCCACTCTTAATTCATTTAATAAATAATTATAAATTAGGATACAGTCTCCAGAGAATTTTAATCTTAAAATTACTATTTCCCTGGATATCATCGGCTCCTATGGACTAAATTATCATCTCTATACTGATAATGACCTATTTATCCTCCCCTAACTTCTGTGCTGATCTCCAGTCTTGAATCTCTGCCTGCCAATTGGACATCTCAAATAAGATGCTCAAAACTGAACTATAATATTCCCTTCTTCCAGCCTTCCCTTCTTACTGTTGAGGGTATCCTCCCCATCACTCTGTCTCATAATCTAGGTATCCTCAAATTCCTACTCTTACTTTCTCCCCATATCCATTCTATTGTCAAGTTCTTTCAGTTTTACCTTCCCAATATTATTATATACAATTGTATACTGTGTAGGACAAAGCAAAAGTATAGGAAGTGAGATAGTGGGACAGATGGAAGGAGAAGGTTTGGAATTAGAGGTTGGATTTCACAGTTGAAGATCACAAATGTACAGTTACAGATGATAGTGAGATCAAGAGAATGATATTCCCTGCCCATGGAAGAGAAAAATGACAATGGAAATCATGAGAGTGATTTTTTTCTACCACCATCTCCTCTTATTGTTTGTCTGTCTCTGTCTGTCTCATCATTAATTTTTCAACACCTACTGGTTTCTTTACTACAAACCTATAACATATGGATCTCTCCTCTGTTCTTTAATAGTAAATTAAAACCTTTCTCTTGACCCCATCATCTTGTCAAGCATTATTTTATTTTTGTCTTCCTTGAACAACCTCCTAGAAAAATACTGTCTACACTTATTCCTTCCTCATTCTTCCTTGTTCATTCCTCTCGTCCCCTAATTTCTCAAAACTTTGCAACCTGGCTTCCAATTTCATCATTTTTCATTGAAATGTCTCTTTCCAATGGTCTCTCAACTGCTGAATACAATACTTTTCTCAGACCTTATCCTTCTTGTCCTCCCCATAACACTTGACTCTGTGGACCATCTTCTCCTGAATACTCTTTCTTCCCTTTGTTTGGAACTGCTCTCTTTTATTCTTTTCCTACCAGGTTGACTATTTCTTCTCAATATCTTTGGTCTCCATCCCTTAAATGTGAGTGTATCATCCCAAAATACAAAGGATGATACTCAAGGTTGCTTCCTGGACCTGCTTTTTTCATTCTATACCCTCTCTTTTGGTAGTCTCATCAACTCCCTTGAGTTCAATTATCATCTCTATTCAGATGCTTCTAATATCTTTATAACTGACATAAGTCTCTTTCTTGAGTGCTAGTTTTACATCAATCAGTCAATCTGTCAACAATCACTTGTTAAGCATTTACTACATGCCAGGCATTGTGGTAAACCTTGAGGATACAAAGAAAAGGAAAGAAACCATGATCCTAAGGAAATTATTTTCTAATGGGGAGATAACATGCAAATAACTATGTAAGCACTAGATAAATACAGTGTAAATTGAAGGTAATCTTTTTTAATAATACAATACAATAACATAACATAACGTAAAGTAACGTAACGTAACATAACATAATGTAATGTAATGTAATATAATGTAATGTAATATGATATCTACCTAAAAGAAGGTAATCTTAGAGGGAAGGAACAGGAAGTGGTAGCGGAGGACCTTCTGCTGAAGAAGGTGGGATTTGAAATGAATCTTTAAGAAAGCCACGGAAGCCAAGAGGGAGAAATGAAAAGGGACAGTATTCCAGGTATGGGAAACATCCAGGGACAAATGTACAGAGAATAGCATCAAAATTGGTACGTTTTATATAGTTCCTTAATAAATGTTTAATGATTGACTAGTTTAAGAGGGTGTCAACATATATACTGAAATCTCAAAGTATGATGACAGAGATCAAGATGCAGGGGAATATCGTGGGCTCTATACTATACTCAATATTGTAATCCTAGAGGAAGGAGAGAGAATGACCTAAGAAGGCCAGTGCTTTGTTTGCAACAAAGATTTAGACAGGATTGTAAAAATGGATGGAATGAACTACAATGGAGAAGAGTGGTGGTGATAGAGGACCATCTGGATGTTTGAATGAGGAGCATAGAATAGATGATCTCTATCTCCTTTCCCAGTGCTTCTAGGAGCATCAGGGAAGGGGTGCTCAGTAAAGAAGTGTCTGACCAGGGATACAATATCTTTTGGGGAGTTTCCCATTAACCTACAAAGATGGAAAAAGCAATGATGTGAAGCAATCCAAAATAAAGGTGAGTTTGTGAATAATGAGGTAGGGATGCCAAAAAGCATATTGGAATTGGGGACACAGTGGAAGATAAAGATTTATGAAACAATAGAGTTAAGGTGAACAGAGAAGAGAACATGGAGAAATAAGAGGGAGAAAGGATATCCACTTTAGCATACATTTATTATCACAGGGATATGGAAAGTAACATGAGTAAGGACTTTGCCCACCATATCATGGGGAATGTTGGTGATCCACTCTCTAGTGCCAGGGATCTCAATTTTTTGTGTCATAGACTCCTTTAGCAGTGTGATGAAGCTTATGGACTCCTCAGAATAATGTTGTTAAATGAATTAAATAAAACACATAGGATTACAAAAGAAACCAATTATACTGAAACATAGTTGACCAAAAATTTTAAAAACAGATTCACAGACACCAGGTTAAGAACTTCTTCCCTCAGGGTCAAGTGTGGAGCTTCTAAGGCTCCAGTATCCTAGAGGCCAAGATATCTTATAGTTCTGACAATGCTTATGGTAAAGAAAGAATAACATAGTGATTGCATTCCCCGGGGCATGACTGAACTCATGATCTTCACCCACCTTGAAACCTTCTCCCAATATGGCAAAAGAGGAGGCACCCAGAGTAGATACTTTAAAAATGGAACAGGTATTCAACTCTCACTTCTGAGTGTGTGGCCCATAAAGTCTTCTTGTACCTTTACTGAGGCTTGGTTTCTGTGGGGGCTACCTCTGCTGCCTTCAAGGCTAGGTCCACAAAGGGTCCTATGGATCTGATTGATGATATTATACATATGGAACATACACTGAGCTTCCAATCTCTAGTGCATCTTACTAACAGTGGAGGAGGCTTTCATGTTCTTTTGACTCCCACTGGCTTTCGATCTTTGGTGCTGTAACCTCAATGGAAACGGGACCTAACTACTTCTTCTGCAAGTGCCATAGCTACTGAAGAAGACATTTCTCACTGACAAAGTCCTTGGCATTGGTTCAACATCAGGAACCACTATAATTTTTTTCAGTGAAGTGATTATTAAAGATATGATAAAGACGTGAACTGAAAGGGAAAACATGAAAGGCTTAATTTGTATGACCATATTGGTCTCTTGGACAATGCCTTCTGTGAAGCAGGGCGGGTAGAGAGGGTCTGGGGCACTTGTGAATAAATTCAATAAACAAATAAATGAAGAGAACAGACTATCCAGAAAGAAATATGGGCCAAAGCTGGAAAGCTTTGAAAGTTTCTAATGGGATTTATTATGTAGATACAAAGAAAACTAAGCTAAACATATAAGAGATTTGTGATTTCATTTATGTACAATCTTTTCTTTGTACATGGAAATGTTTGTTTTATATGGTTTTGTAAAATTTGGGATTAAAAAAAGAAATGTTTTTAAAAAGAAAAAAGAATATAAAAAAGGAAAAAGAAAATGCATTACCATCTGCTTTGATGCTACACCCTAAGAACTATGTTATCTTTCCATCTGACTTGCAACTGACACTTCTATATCTGATCTCTATGCAGTTAGGATGTGAGTTCCCAGTGGTATTACTTTTCTATGTGTATCCCCAGCCATTAGCACAGAGCTTTCCAAGTAAGCTTTTAATGGGAAGGCTAGGCAACACAAGAGATAGAGAGAGCTAGACTTGGAATTGTGAAGACCTAAATTCAAATTCTGCTTCAGATACTTACTGGCTATGTCAGCCTAGGCAAGTCATTTACTCTCTATCAACCTCAGTTTTCTCATCTATAAAATGGGAATAACAAAAGCTCCTAACCCCCAGAGTTGTTGTGAGGATCAAGTGAGATAACATATGTAAAGCATTTTATAAAACTATACTAGCTATTAATAACAACAACAATAGCAATAAAAACAATTGCCTTTTCACATACTCATTCATATGCTTCCTAAGGTTCCTTCCAGCTCTAGATCCTAAATTCTGATTCTGATACTTATTAACTATATGACCTGGGGCATTGCCTCAGTTCTCTGAATCCTAAGTTCCTTGTCTATCAAATGGTCACAGACATCATTGCACCTGGGGTGGTTGTGATGATCAAAATGCTCTGTAAATCATCAGATGCTAATGATGTGGGCTGGCATTGGGCAATAAGGGGAACAGGACCCTCATACTCTAAAACCTTGCATTTTTCACTGGTTAGCACTAGTTAAACATCAAATGCAACACCTGTAGTTTAAGCATGAATTGCAGATAGTTCAGTTATCCACTCCGTGTACTAGATTCACTAGCGATCTATGCTAGGCATCAGATTTATACCCATTTTGTTTTATTCATTGCTTATGTTATTCTTAGAAATAATTAATTACCTATACTTGTCTTCCAATGTACTGTATCCCATCTCCATCTTCCATCTGGAAGGACATCAAGACCTCTCCCTGACAAATGGTGGACAATGGTGGACAATGGTGGACGATGGAGAAACATGGAACCTGTGCACTGCTCCTTATTCCCTATGGCAACAAACCCAAAGACATACCTTCACCTGAGTTTGGTAAGGCAGATGCTAAGTGACCATACCCCAATAAATATGCCAACCCTGATCCACTGGGCGTGGAAGCTGCCACTCCATGGTGGAAGGTATCACCCTACAATGGAAGCTGCCATTCTATGGCGGAAGCTCCACTCCTTGGAAGAAGCTTCCACTTTAGAGAGGAACTGCTATCAGCTCCAAAGAGGCTTCTCTACTAGCCCCTGGCTTGTCCATCAGCCCTAAGGCTACCTGATTAGCTCCCAGACTATTCCACCACCAAAACCCACCACTTCTCCAAATAAAATTCTTTTCTTACTTCTGGACTGAATGGAGTTTGAGTCTCCCATTCTTGGGGTGAGACCCTGTTACAGACTTGGATGCATTTCTCCCACATCACTATGGAGACTCAGAACACAACTATTACTGATTTTTTCAAGTCCCCAGAACCTTCCTCCTTCACTCACTAGAGATGATGACTCACTTGGCTTTGGCAATCTAGGAGTTTTGGCATGAAGGAAAATGATAAACTGTGTTTGGCAGCGTGTCTGGCACTATCCCAAAAGGCCCTAAGCAGTAAGACAGTTTGCCCTCCCACCCCCAAGAGGATTAAAAATTGGATCTTAAGTACTTTGATTCCTCATATACCTATAAACCCAGAATATCCTGATCGACTTCAGGAGGGAAGGGAATTCAAATTAGGCAGCAAAGAGTATAGATCATTTCACTGGGAGATGGAGAAACTAAGTTCTAAATCCCAGCCCTTGCCCCTTCAACATTTTCCAGTTACTTGTACGACCATGGAAAAGGTACCTAACCTCTCTGCGTCTTAGGTGGTTTGGTAATTTTTCAGTCAATTCTTCATCATTCCATTTTGAGTTTTCTTGGTAAATATACTGAAGTGGTTTGCCATTTCCTTCTCCAGGCCATTTTAAAGATGAGAAAACGGAGATAAACAGGATTAAGTGACTTGCCCAGAGTCACACAGTTAATAAGTGTCTCAGGTCAGATTTGAATTTAGGAAGATGAGTTTTCCTGACTCCAGGCTAGACACTATATCTCTGTGCCACCCAGCTGCAGAGATTTCAGGTACCTTCTATGTAAAATGGCCATAAATGACTTTATCTTTCTGATATTAAAGGGTGAGACCAAATGATCTCTTAGTGTCTTCTCTTTTTTAACCTTGATCTTCTTTCTTAGAATTGATTCTAAGTATAAGTCCCAAGGAAGAAGAGCAGTAAAAGCTAGACAATTGGAATTAAGTGACTTGCCCAGAGTTACACAACAAAGAAGTATCTGAGGCCAGATCTGAACCCATGACCTCCTTTCTCCAAGTTTGGCCCTCTAGCCACTAGGTGCTCTAGATACCCCTTTATAGTGTCTTCTAATTCCAAGGACACAAGACCATAAGATTGAGAGCTGTCAGGGGCCTACGAGATCATCAAATCCAACCCCCTCATTCTAAAAATGCTCCATGTCACTAATGATAAGGAAAATGTGGATTAAAACAACTCTGAAGTTCCATCTCACATCCATCAAATTGACAAAGAAAGCTAAAAAAAGGAAAATGACAATTGTTGGAGGGGCTGTCGGAGGATGAGCACATGAATGCACCTAATGCATTAAAAAATGTTAAAGAAAGATCCAGCGTCCAGAATTAAGGAGATCATAGTCCTGCTATGCTCTGCCCAAATCAGACTGCACCTGGGATACCTTGAGCCCTTCTGAGTGCCAAGTTTAAGAAGGGCATTGACAATCTGGGTGAATCAAAATAAAGAAGGGGCTTCAGTCCAAGCCATGTCAGGAATAGTTGAAGAAACCTGGAATATTTAACATAGAAAAGAGAAAACTCAAAGGGGATAGGAAAGCAGATTCCAAGTATTTGAAAATCTCTCATGTAGATAAAGGATTACAAATGTTTTGTTTGGACCAAAAGGGCAGAATTCAGACCAATGAATGAAAGCTGCAAAGAGGAAAATGTAGGTTTGATGTGGCAGCAGGGTGGCTTAGTGGATGGAGAGCCAGGCCTAGAGATGGGAGGTCCTGGATTCAAATCTGGCCTTAGATACTTCCTAGCTGTGTGACCCTGGGCAAGTCACTTAACCCCCATTGCCTCGCCCTTACTGCTCTTCTGCCTTGAAACCAATACACAGTATTGATTCCAAGACAGAAGGTAAAGGTTTTTAAAATAAGAAAGTAATTTTGTACAAAAGTGAAATGGGCTGCTTTGACATGTAGTAGGTTCTACCACGCTAGAAGTCTTCAAGTAAGGGACTGTCAGGTGTGTTATCATTACTGTTGTTCAGTCGTGTCCAACTCTTTGTGACCCCATTTGCAGTTTTCTTGGCAAAGATACTGGAGTGGTTTGCCATTTCCTTCTCCAGCTCATTTTACAGATGAGGAAATTGAGGCAAATAGAGTTAAGTGACTTGCCCAGGGTCACACTGCTGGTAACTGTCTGAGACCAGGTTTGAACTAGGATCTTCCTGACTCCAAGCCTGGCATTCTATCCCCTGCATCACCTACCCACCTCAGCTAGGAACTCCTTTTGTGGCTATTAATTAGCTTGGATGATTGCTGAGGTCTCTTTGACTTTAAAATTTCATCATTGGATTACTCCTGGACACACCATGGAATCTCAAGAAATCCCTCCCAGTTTTAGACCTCTAAGAAGAAATCTAATCTTCGTCGTTCTAGGCATCACTTTGTAGGACGACTCTGAACTTCTTCTCCCAACCCCATTCACCCACTGAGTAACTGAGTGCCTATAAACTGCCTACCAAACCTTCAGTGCTCATCAAAGGCAGTTCATTAGAGGCAGCTAGGTGTGAATAGAGGGCTGGACCTGGAGTCAAGAAGATCTGAGTTCAAATTTGGCCACAGACACTTACTAGCTAGGTGACCCTGAGCAAGTCACTTAACCTCTGTCTGCCTCAATTTTCTCATCTATAAATCAATGCTAATAATAATGATGTGGGCTGACAGTGGGCAGTGAGGCGTAGTATTAGGAATGGGACCCTCATACTTTGAAATCTTGCATTTCTCACTATTTAGTACCCATTAAACACCAACTGCAAAATCTGTAGTTTTAGCATTAGTCAAGCATAAATTGCATAATGACTAAGTCACCCACTCTGTATAATGGATCTGTAATATTCTATACTGAGCATCAGCTTTGGGCCTAATCTATTTTATTAATATTGTTCTTGGAAGTAATTCCCTATAGTGGCCCTCCAATATACTGCTTCCCCTACCATGTTCTCATTCCAGTAGGGCAGCAAGACCTCACCCATGTTGACAAGTGATGACAAGGTGGACAATGGAGGAACATGAAACCTGTACGCTGGGGACTCCAACATTCCAGAAGAATCCCCCAGTCTTACTCATGCTTCTCATTTCCTATTGCAACAAAACCCAAAACATACCTCCACCTGGGTTGGAATGGGAAATGCCAAATTACCAGACCTCAATACTTATGCCAACCCTGATCCATAGAGTGTGGAAGCTGCCACTCTATGGTAGAAGCTGCCACTCTACAATGGAGCTGTTATTCCATACTATCAGCTCCAAAGAGGCTACTCTATTAGCTCCTGGGCTTATCCATCAGCTCTAAGGCTACATGATGAGCCTGCTGACTATTCTACCAGCTGTTGGACTATTATACCACCATAAACCACTTCTTCAAATAAAATTCTTTTCTTACTTCTGGATTGAATGGAGTTTGAGTCTCCCATTCTTGGGGTGAGACCTTGTTATAAACTTGGGTGTGTTTCTCCCACATCAGTAACACCAGCCTTCTAGGATGTTTGTGAGGATCAATGAGATAATAATTATAAAGTGCTTTGTAAGCCTTCGAATGCTATCTAAATCCCAGCTAATATTATTATTGTCATATGGGCACAGCGCCAAGTATGTAGGACATTTGGTATAGAATTCACAATTTGGAACTAAATCTTTTTCAGTTAGCTGCCTAGAAGTTTTTCCTAAGCAAATGGCTGTAATTTAATGAGAAAGAGAGAAAATACAACCCCTCGTTCTGCTCTGCTTATCCTCTCTTCCTTCTCTTCTGTACCAGTTTGTTCCCCTTTCCCCATCTCCCTGCTTGTCCTTCTCAGCTCTGTGACATCCAACCACTTTTCTCCCATGGAGTCCATTCCCATCAGATATCATCAGTTTAGAATAAGCATCCCCTATATATGGAACCAGGAGGGAGTTAGATGGTTCAATGGATAGAGCACTGAGCCTAAAGTCAGAAAGAACTGAGTTTAATTTCAATTTCAAATATTTACTAACTGTGTGATCCTGGGCAAGTCATTTAATCTCTGCCATAATCCACTGGAGAAGGAAATGGCAACCCACTTCAGTATCCTTGCCAAGAAAATCCCATGGACAGTTTTGGTCCTCGATGTCATGAAGAGTAGGACATGACTGAATAATATATGGAATCTGGTCCCAGATGCCCTGGGAGATACAACTGAAGAAGATACCAAACCATTGCCTCTGGTGAGCTCCAAGTTGTGACAGGGGAGGCACAGTCCTTGCTCTCAAAGAACCCATACTCTGATGGAGAGAGCAGATCCATGACCTCAAGGGAACTCTCAGTATGTGAGGGGAACTCATTCTCCATCCCCAAGTACATCTCAGGATGATAGAGGAGGCCCAATCCTCAACCCTGGGGGGACTCCTAGTCTCATGGAGATGATTCAATTCCCTTGTCTTTGGAGTAACTTCCTTTCTGAGTGTCAACACATCAGCAAGATACTAAAGGTTGAAGATGCTTATTTCATTGTTACAATAATATATGCCCAATTTTCTAAACCTCTTGCAGAAAAAAATGAACCTAACCTTCCTTTGTCAGTTGGGCTATTAGCAGTTGAATGGACATCTCAACCTAAGTGGGTTCTGAGCATACTTTGAAAGACTCTGATGCCTTGTCAAAACAACCTCCTCCTGGGTTTTAGAGTGAGAGAAGTAATTCAAGTGTGCCCCCACGACAGGGGCTACACACTTAAGTTTATACTAATGTCTGTAATTACCCAGCTCTTGAGGGCACATTGCTTTAGTACCATTGTGTTTAGATTGTGGGCTTTCCCCCTCATTCCAGGGTGAAAGTTAGTTACCAAGCAAGCATTTTTCTTATTTAAAAAGTCACGTTTTATTCATGTTCTCATTACAAATGTGATTCTGGTACAGGCTAAAGGTATACTTATTGGGCGTCCTAGGAGAAACAAGGTGTTATGTTTCTGGTATCTGGTTCATGTCTTGCTTTCTGTAAACGTACAGAGAATTTACTTATTATTTTCTAACTGTTGAGCCAGAGAAGGACATCCTCACATTAAGCTCTCTTTCCCCCAAACCACATTTTTTAAACCTTTAACTTATTTCTTAGAATCAATACTGTATACTGGTTCCAAGGCAGAAGAGCAGTAAAAGGGCTAGGCAATGGAGGTTAAGAGACTTGCCCAGGATCACACAGCTAGGATGTATCATTTGAACTCTAGGGCTGGCTCTCCATCCACTGAGCTACCAACTATATACTACTACTATTTTTTTTTAAACCCTTGTACTTTTCGGTGTATTGTCTCATAGGTGGAAGATTGGTAAGGGTGGGCAATGGGGGTCAAGTGACTTGCCCAGGGTCACACAGCTGGGAAGTGGCTGAAGCCGGGTTTGAACCTAGCACCTCCCATCTCTAGGCCTGACTCTCACTCCACTGAGCTACCCAGCTGCCCCTATACTACTACTATTATCACTACTACCACTACTACTACTCTTATGTGAAACTCAAGATATAAATTTAAGAGAAATAAGTATAAATAAATAAGAATGTTTTTTGGTTTAATATTATTTGGATATGGAAATTTCTATAGTTCTAACCCCCACCTCCATTTGTCTGGAAAATTTCCTACTTTCTGGCTCCATCTGTATAACCTTAGGCAAATTCTTTGGGTCTCAGTTTCCTTATCTATAAAACAGGACTAGATGATCTGCATGGTCTCTTACTGTCCTAAATCTATGAGAAATCAGAGAAATATGAGAAAGCTTTTATAAACCAATGCAGAGTGGAATATAAGAACCTATAGAGCAATTCAGGAGATTGCCATAATAATATAATTTTTGTTGTCAATTTTCAGTTGTGTCTGACTCTGTCTCCAAATCCACTGGAGGTTTTCTTGGCAAAGATATTGGAGCAGTTTTCCATTTCCTTCTCCAATATAATATAAAGAAAATTTCAGAATATCAAAAGACTCTGGAGCTCTGATCATTGTAGTGAATTCAGAATTTGAAGGACTGAAGGTGAAGCATTCATCTAAGGAGAGACATGGTAGAATAGAGGCAGGAAATGATGTATCCATTGTCAGATATGGCCAGAGTGTTCATTTGTTCTGCCTACTGACCAACCCTACTCATAAGATTCAGACATCTGACTTTTCAACAGCATATGATTTGTTAAAACACAAAAGAAACCAATTAGGCTAACAATATCCCAACTGAAACATACTTCGTTTGAGTCCTCCCAGTTTCTGAGGCTTATGAGAGGCATAGGGGAGAGTTGCATATCTGAGACTTTAGAGTTTAGACAATTAGGCAAGGGAAGGCTGGAAGGAGAGATCTGTCTCCCAGTACTGGCTCATTCGCTGCTGAGGTTTTCAGAAGCTTTCTTGGCTCTGAGTCCAGTCCAGATTTGGCTCTCTGCATGCTGGTTCCTGTTTGGCTACCTTGACTCCTAGTCCAACCATGTTCACCGGCCACCTGTTTGCAATCTCTTCAGATAGGACCACAGATGCTGGCCACAGCTCAGTGCCCAGTTGCTTTCCTTGCCCCTGCATCCACCGCAGTGCAACAGTCCTTATTCTTCAAACTCAATTGTTCCTAATAATATGATAGTCAACTGCCCCAGTTTTTCCCCACAGCCACTAAACACTTCTATCCCTATGACTACTGAATCAGGAAGTCCAATCAAAACTCAAGGGCAAATGGAAGGAAAGAGGACACATCCAATCTGGAATATCCACGTAAAAGTTACATCACAATTCTATCCTCTTTCTTATATGCTGAGATTTGTATATCGAATTGTCTTATAGCTTATTCCAGAACAAATGCAGCGGTTGCCTCTGAGGTCTGCTTAAAGGGTCAAGGATGGGAAAACTGAGACTCAGAGATGAAATTACTTGCCAAAGGGATATTCAAATCCAACTAACAGAACTGACAATCAAATACAAGTCTTCTAGCTCCCAATCCATTTATAGTCACCAGTAGAGGGGGAAAAAGAGAAGTAGTAACTGTCAGAAATGTTCCACTGCCATTCCCTCTATCCCCAAACTGCCTTTGCTCTGGGTTCTAGAGCAGATGACAATCTAGAATAGAAAAACAATCACATGCCAATGCCTCTCTCTGGAAGGACCACAGTGTGAAGAAAGAATTAACTCTCCCTTTGTCTATTTTTGGTTAATCAAATCAAGAACTCAAAATACCCCTACTTAACACTTAAGAGAATTCACAAGTCACTTACTAGAGAAAACTCACCTCCAAAGGGCATTGCCTAGCCCTGGGCAGTGCTACACAAATTGAAAGACTGTAATTAATTTCTGTGAAGAGAGGGAGAGACAGGAAATGATGTGGGGAAAAGGGTATAAAAGAAGAGACCAACAGGGCCTGCTCTCTTTCCTTCCTTGGTTTTTGGAGAGACTGGTCCCTTGGAAACCATTCTTCCTTGGCTTTTGGAGAAACTCTTCCCTTGGATTCTGCATCTGTGAATAGAGCTGAAAAGACATACTTTTCCTTGGAGTCATTCTATGTTGGTGGAACTCTAACTGAAGACAACACCAGGACTTCTGGCTGAGGTCTACCAGGACTTCCACATGGAGATTGGAAATTGAGGGAGCCCCTGCTGGGGGTTGAGCCTGACTTCACTGGAGCAGCACTCAGGGGTAGTAGGCTAGACAAGGTTCTGTCTCCTTCCTACATTTCCCATTTTCAATATCTCTATTTTATTGTAAATAAAAGCTGCTAACAGTCATTTTGACTTAGGGGCTAATATTTTATAAATGGTGACCCCTTTTATAACTCATATTGAGTGAAACCTAATTTTTTAAAATTTTATTCAATTGATTAAGAAAATTTTTCCATAATTACATGATTCATGTTCTTTCTCTCCCCTCTTCCCACATCCCTCCCATAGCCAATGTGCAATTCCACTGAATTTTATATGTGTCATTGATCAAGACCTATTTCCATATTATTAATATTTGCACTAGGGTGATCATTTAGAGTCTGCATCCCCAACCATTGACCCTTGTGATCAAGAAGTTGTTTTTCTTCTGTATTTCTACTCCTACAGTTCTTTCTCTGCATGTGAATAGTGCCTTTTCTCATAAGTCCCTCAGAAATATCTTGGATCATTGCATTGCTACTAGTAGAAAAGTCCATTACATTCGATTGTGCCTCAGTGTATCCATCTCTGTATATAATGTTCTCCTGGTTCTGCTCCTTTCGCTCTTCATCAGTTCCCGGAGGTCATTCCAGTTCACATGGAATTCCTCCAGTTCATTATTTTTTTAGCACAGTAGTATTCCATCACCAAAAGATACCACAGTTTGTTTATCCATTCCCCAATAGAAGGACATCCCCTCATTATCCATTTTTTTTGCCACCATGAAGAGCTTGACTATAAATATTTTTGTACAAGTCTTTTTCCTTATGATCTCTTTGGGGTATAAACCCAGCAGTGCTATGGCTGGATCAAAGGGAAGACAGTCTTTTAAAGCCCTTTGAGCATAGTTCTAAATTGCCATCCAGAATGGTTATATCAATTCACAGCTCCACCAACAATGCATAAATGTCCCTATTTTGCCACATCCCCTCCAATATTTATTACTTTCCTTTGCTGTCATTTTAGCCAATCTGCTAGGTGTAAGGTGGTACCTCAGAATTGTTTTGATTTGCATTTCTCTAATTATAAGAGATTTAGAACACTTTTTCAAGTGCTTATTGATATTTTGATTTCTTTATCTGAAAATTGCCTATTCATGTCCCTTGCCCATTTATCAATTGGGAATGGTCAAACCTAATTTTAATTCTTACAACAAGTACACATGGCCTCAGTAACTCTCATTCCCAATGACCCTTGTAACATAAAAATCTAATTAAGCAGAACAAAAGAACACATTGACCATATCTGACAACATATGCATCATTTCTTGCCTTATTCTATCACCTCTCTTAAGATGGACACTTCACCTCCAGTCCTCCAAAGTCAGTCACCACATGAGCAGAGTTTCAAAGTCTTTTGATGTTTTGATATTTCTTTTATATTATTGTTGGAAAAGGAAATGGCAAACTACTCCAGTATCTTTGCCCAAAAAAAAACCCGAATAGGGTCACAAAGAGTCAGACATGGTGGAAAATGACAGCAAAAGTTTTATCATTATAGTCATCTCCTGAACTGTTTCTCATAATTTCACTCTACATCATTCATAAAAGGTTTTCCATGTTTCTTTGACTTCTGATTTTTCATAGATTTAGGACACAGAGGAACCAACCCACTTATTTTACAGATGCAAAAACTAAAACCCAAAGAATTTGCCTAAGATTATGCAAATGGAAGATGGCAAAAACAGGTGTTCCAAACCAGGTTATTTAACCCCACATTGCACTCTCTTTCAACCAGGCTACACTTAATGATACTATACTACCACTATTATGATAATGATAACTATGACATGATGATGATGATGATGATGACGATGATGACAGTGACTCATACTAATTACTACTACTATTAGTTACTACTTCCAGAATTTTTGTAGCACCAACTATGTACCAGCCACTGTATTAAGTATTTTACATATATTATCTCATTTGATACTCACAGCAACCCTGGGAAGTTGATGCTATTATTATACCCATCTTATAGGTGAGGAAATCAAGGCAAACTGAAGTTAAGTGACTTGTCCAAGGTCACGCAACTAGCAAATATCTGAAGTCAAATTTGAATTTGAGAGGCTTCTTCATATTATTCACATATTATGGCACATAACACACATGCTATCACTTTTCTTTTTTTTAAACCCTTACCTTCTGTCTTAGAATCAATATTGGGTATTGGTTATAAGGCAGAAGAGTGGTAAGGACTAGGCAATGGGGGTTAAGTGACTTGCCCAGGGTCACACAGCTGGGAAGTGTCTGAGGTCAGATTTGAACCCAGGACCTCCCATCTCTGGGTCTGACTCTCAATGCACTGAACCACCCACCTACCCCCCATGCTATCATTTTTCAAAAGGTAAATACAGTTTAATATCTTCTTTAGTTTAATTCCAAATTGCTTTTTCAAAAAAGGTAAGTCAATTCACAGTTCCACCAATAGTGTATAAATGACTAACAAGAATTTCTATAATTTAAAACTGTACCAGGAGCCACTGGAGAATATACAAGGAGAACCTCATGTCTACAACTTAGCCATCTGGAACATATTCCCAAACTAGGAAGTAAGGCAAAAAGAAAAAACAAAAACAAAACCATAAATACATCTGAGTAATTAAGATGGATACAACAGGGGCAGTTAGGTAGCACCATGCCTGGAGTTGGGAGGACCTGGGCAAGTCACTTAATCGAGATTGCCTAGCTCTTGCCACTCTGTCTCATGATTGATACTAAGACAGAAGGAAAGGGTTTTCAAAAACAAAAACAGCAAGATGGAGACAGCAACATCTATGCATGATATTGCATGCACTTTCTAGATACCTTATGCTACCCCAGACCCTTACTAGAAGTCTATTTTCTTTTACTTATATGGAATTTTAACAAGCATACAGTAAAACATAAAAATTAGAATTGGAAAAGAACTCAGAAATCAACTAGTCTAAAATCCTCGTTTTACAAATGAGTCCCGCAGAGAGGTAATAAGTCCCTCAAGTAAATCATTTCCCACCTAGTGGGAGTAGCAGAATAAAGGTTTTAATCCAGGTCACCCAACTTGGAATCCAATCAATCAGACTTGGAATTTCTGCCAAATCATCCCAATAGAATAGAAGAAGGAAAGGGTTTCTGGATGTGAGGAAGCTGTCATAAGCAGGCATACTGATAGAGCTGAGAAGGGATAGCTGACAGCCCGAAAGCAAGTTCCAGTCCACCCTCTAACACATATTAGCTGTGTGATGATGGGCAGGCCATAGGACTTCTAAATAAATGCCCCGAGCAACTCACTAAGAACATGAATAGCAGATAGAGCTTTAACAAGGAATTTGTGTCCAAAATAAAGGGTAGGACACATGCCCAAAGTTAACATGGGTTAGGCATGACACTGACAATGTTGGGAAGACAAAGACATTGACACATCTAAGCGGTACCAAGGAGAGAACACTGAGCTTGGAGTCAGAAGAATTGAGTTCAAATATCTTGATTTTGGGGTAAATCATTTAAAATCTGTTTGCCTCAGTTTCCTTCTCATAAGAATCAAATAAGAAGGGGTAGCTGGGTAGCTCAGTGAAATAAAAGCCAGGCCTAGAGATGGGAGGTCCTGGGTTCAAATCTGGCCTCAGACACTTCCCAGCTGTGAGTCCCCGGGCAAGTCATTTCGTCCCCATTGCCTAGCCCTTACCGCTTTTCTGCCTTGGAACCGATACATGGTATTGATTTTAAAATGGAAGGGAAGGGTTTAAAAAAAAGAATCAAATAAAAATATTTGTTAAGTATTTAGCACAGTTTGTGGCACATAACAGGTGCTTAATAAATGCTTGTTCCTTTCCTTCCTTCCCAAAGACACTAGTCTAAGACCACTGCTGGAGAAAGACACTGGGGAGGCTACAGCAGGTAGTAGAGTGAGTTGGAGAAGAAACTCACCCCATCTGGTACCATTCTATTTTAACAAATTATTCTTGCTACCTAGATTCTAAGCTCTCTTGTTTCTACCCTGCTGAAGGACTATAAGTGATAGCAGCAGCTTCTAACTTTGGTGCACTGAGGAAAATCCTTCTTTATTCCACCCTAGTTATACTACAAATTGCCAGTGTGTATAGGTTAGAGGAAGATGCCAAGAGCTTCCTATACTGATTAAATCACTAGATAGATAGATAGATAGATAGATAGATAGATAGATAGATAGATAGATAGATAGATAGATAGATAGATAGATATACTTGTAAATAGATATTCATATATATGCACCTATATATGTGGAAAGGGAAAGGAAAGAGGGGGGAAGAAAGAGAGAGAAAGAGACAGACACACAGAGACAGAGAGGCAAAGATAGAGAAAGAGAAAGATGGAGACAGACAGAGAGAGATCAAATAAGACCAAATGAAGAAAAGATTACTTCTAGGTTGGAACCTCAATCAAGGCTTCAGGGAAGAGACGACATATGAACTGGGCTTTGAAGAATGGGTAATAAACCAAGAAAAGTCTGTTAATTCTGAGGTGAAAGAGTAGTAAATATTTCCCACATACAAAGATAATATATAACCTACCTATGTAGATCTATGATTCTTTGATAGAAGGAAGTCCATGGAGAGGATATTCCATAGACCATTGTAAAGAGTTGCCTAGAGAAGTTAGCTGACCTAGGGACACGCAGTCAATGTGTTTCAGAGGTGGTATTTGTAAACATATCTACACCTGTATATGTGTGCTCGAGCGTGTGTGTGTGTGTGTGTGTGTGTGTGTGTAAGGAAAGGGGGAAGGAAAGAGAGGGGAAGAATGGGCAAGACAGAGACAGAGACAGAGACAGAGAGTGAAAGAGAGACAGAGACAGAGAGTGAGTGAGAGAAAGACAGAGACAGAGAGAGAGTGAGTGAGAGACAGAGACAGAGAGTAAGAGAGAGAATGAATGAGAGAGGCAGTGAGAGAGAGACAAAAGACAGAGAAAGTGAGAGAGTGAGAGACAATAGACAGAGTGAGAAACAGAGACAGAGAGAGATTGAGAGATTGAGAGAGAGAGAGAGAGAGAGAGAGAGAGAGAGAGAGAGAGAGAGAGAGAGATTGAAGGGGAAAACTCAGCCATCCAAAACTCCATCTACCTAGCACCACGCTTAGTGGTTCTGAAGAGACAGATTCCCTGTGTTTTGGAGGCACCAGTACTTCCCAAATCAGACCATGTGAGATTAAGACTTCTCTGACACGCCACCCCCTCACCCATCACTCTAGTTCTGAGCTACCCAGCTCCTCGTGCCTCCCTCTTTCTCTCCGGGGCCTCAGGGTCACTCATAGATGATTCCCTTGATGCTGCCCTTCTAGCTAACACCATTATCCCTGAGTTCATAAGTTCTGGCTCCAATCTTAAATCACACTCTCTTTCCGCCTCCCCAGCCCCCATAACTATGTTTTCACGCTTTCAGCAGCCAGGCCTGGGTTGTCACACTGCCCAGTTCTCCCAGGTCCAGAACATTAATGACAGGAAATCGATTCAGGGGCTGCTCTCCCACAACAGAATGGACAAGAAACATGGACCGGCTCCATACTGAACCTTTCAGCTTGTCCTACTTCTTCCCTGCAGGAGGGAAGGGAGTTCTCTGTCCCTGTCAGTAGAAATGGCATCGTCATCCAGGCATCTGTGAGCAGACGTGCTCACAGTGGAGGTCCATTAGGACCATCCAGGTGGTCTGTAGGCTAGTCTGAAATAAAAGGAAGGACTTGGAGTACAAGAAGCTGGCTTGGAGTTCTGAATTCACTAATTAAAACCCATGTGTCAGGACAGATACCTAAAACCTATGGAACAGAAATGTTCAATTGTAAACAGTGTCCCGAGCCTGGGCTTGGACCTGCGCTTCTGGGTACCTCTTAGGCTTTGTGTTTCTTTCCTGAGAACATAAGTGGGCAGTCATGCCAGGGTGATGCTTCCAGTCTTGGAGGGAACTGGTGAGTAGGAGAGGGCAGGGTCCTCCTGGGTCCTCCATTGCTATTGGCTGCACTCTGGGAGGAACTTTGTTGTTCAGTCTATCTGACTTTTCGTAACCCCATGTGTGTTTTTTGTTGTTGTTTTGGGGTTTGTTTGTTTTGGGCAGAGATACTTGCCATTTTCTTCTCCAGCTCATTTTAAAGATGAGGAAAGTGAGGCAAGTGGCTTGCCCAAGGTCACAGCTAGTAATATCTGAGGCCAGATCTGAACTCAGAAAGAGGAATCTTCCTGACTCCAGGCCCTGGGTTCTATTCTTTGGGCCACCTAGCTGCCCTTCATTACACAGGTATAGCCTCCCTACTCATCCCCACTACCGCACCATTTGCCTTCATTTGAAAAGGGAAAAAATGGAATTAAGCATAAAACCAAATGACAGCACAACATCATTAACAGTGTACTAGCAGCAACACAGTGACCCAGGACGATTCTGAGGGATTTGTGGAAAAGAATGCTACCCACATTCAGAGGAAGAACTATAGGAGTAGAAACAAAGAAGAAAAGCAACTGCTTGAACACATGGGTTGATGCAGACATGATGGGGGATGTAGACTCTTGATGACCATCCCAGTACAATTATCAATAATATGGAAATAGGTCTTGATCGATGACACATGAAGAAACCAGTGGAAATGCATGTGGGCTACAGGGGCGGGGGGGGGGAGGGAGAGCAAGAACATGAATCATGTAACCATGGAAAACATTTTTCTAAAAAATAAAAAAATTAAATTAAAACAAACAAACAAACAGTGTACAAAACATTCTCTGCTGTTGTTCCTGACTCTTCTAATGAAAGAAAGGTGATGCATCTCCTACATGAGTAAATTTGACCTTATAACTACATGAGATTAGGCTTATTATTTTCAGTTACTTTATTCTACTGAATATCTATCAATCCCTGATTTTGCATTCTATGTTCTGCTTCAATTTTATATGAATCATTCCATGTTTCTCTGAATCCTTCATAGTCATCATTTTTCTTGGAACATTCCTCTCTATAAATTGACAGGTAGATTAGTCTTGCTTTTTTTTTTTTTTTAGCCCTTATCGTCTGTCTTAGAATCACTTGGTTCCAAGATAGGAAAACCATTAAGGGCTAGACAACTGGGGCTTAAGTGACTTGGCCAGCATCGCCAAGTCAGGAAATGCCCGAAGTCAAATTTGAATCTAGGCCCTCTCATCTCTAGGTATGACTCAAACCTCTAAGCCATCTAAGTGCCCTCTGAATTATTTCTAAGGTTCATTCCAGCTAGGAGTTTATCAATAGAAGACACTATCCCTGCCTTTGTCAAAAAATGACAGGGGAAAATCCCCAAAGTCTGTGCTTTCATCATCCTATGCTCTAGCTAGTAGGGAAACCCTAGAGGGTCACCTGGGGCACGCGGATCCTGGACGATTTGCCCTGGGTCATTTCTTCTTTATTTGAATGTAGGTCTGTCTGATCCCAGGCTTCTGTGGTATGCTGCTCCCATAAATCAATGAAAAATAAAATTGGATAAAGTTGGAGCAGACAAAGCGTTAGCTTGGTGTAGTAAAGAGCTGTATTGGGCATAAGTGGTGTTCCAAGAGGACTAGCACCTCTGCTGTGAGCCTTTTTTTCAGGGCTGCTCATCCACCTTTGGAGTCCATCTGCCACCCAGGAAAGAGGGAAGGAAAGAGAGAGAGAGAGAGAGAGAGAGAGAAGAGACCCGTGGCTCTAAGAAACTGTAGCATACTTAGCAGCCACAACCTCTGTAAACCATCTCAGCAGACAGCCTAACCCATGTTGACAATGAGTTGGGGGGATGTCTACCCCAGGCATAGGAAGATTCTCCCACTCCATCCCATCCCCAGTGGAAGGGGCTATTGAAAACAATGTTCCAGCGACCATGAAGATGGCTGAAGCAGGCACTGTCGAACACTTAGAGCCTGGTTAGGTATCAAATCTGCCAAAGTCATCGACTGCATCCCAGTCATCACCAGTCATTTTGGCTTTTTTCTTGCCACTGAACTTTCCATAACTCTGGAAGAGAGAGTGAGGCTGATGACTTTGTGCAACTCTGGCTCACTTACATGAAATTTATGTGCAAGTCAAAAGACATCACTCATAAGAGCAGCAAGGTGGCTCAGTGGATAGAGCCAGACCTGGAGTCGGGAGGTCTTGGTTTCAAATCTAGTCTCAGAAACTTCCTAGCTGTATGACGCTGGGCAAATCCTTTAACCCCCATTGCCTAGCCCTTACCCCTCTTCCGCTTTGGAACCAATATCCAATATTGAATCTAAGACGGAAGGTAAAAGTTAAAAAAAAAAAAAAGACATCACCCACAGTCATCATTTTGGTCCTTTTTGAGCACAAAAGACAACAACAAAACAGAACAAACAAGAAAAATCTGAGTTCAAGTTCTGCCTGTGACACCTATGAGCTGGGTAATTCTGCATAAGTCATATAACTTTTCAGTTCTTTCTAAGTATTGGTAGAAGGAGTTCCCTAAACCAGTGAAATCACAGGTTTATCCCTAATGTCAGAGATGAAAGGTAGAGTCTATCCTAACTCTCATTTTACAGAAGACAAAACTGAGGCCCAGAAAGGGGAAGTCAGCTCTCTAAGTTCACATTACTTTATACAGGGAACCTGGAAGGAGGCTGGTTGCTCAAATAATCATGAATAAGGGCAGTGGAAATAGTGAAGGAGGGCAATGAAGAGAAAGAGATGAAACAACATGGAGGAAATCAGCCAGACTGGAACAGAGTAGAAAAGAGGCTAAAACAATTATGTACCAAGAAGGCATGAAGAGGGCTTAGCAACCCATCAGATGATAGTTGCATAAGCAAGTTAGCCCAAAGTGGGAGGGAGAGACACCCAAATTGCTCCTCTGCTTCTGAGTGGAGATGGGAGGAAGGGTGGCATATCTGGAAGGAAGCTACAAAGATTAGGACCTGTCAGCATGGATAAGGCTGGCTGGGGCAAGAACCCGTCTGCTCAGATGCGAATCTCCTTCCAGCTATAACAGCCGCCTTGTTGAAGCAGAGAAAATGCAGGGAAATTACAACCCCGCATTCTGACTTCTCCCAGGGAGCTAAATACAGCACATCAGTCCCACATTCTTGACCAGATGGCTTCAGCTCCCCTCTCCAGGCTTGACGGGCACCAAAAATGGGAGGGACCATTCCATATGTGAGGAGAGAGTGGGGAGAATGTTAACCAGGAACTGAGAAATCGGTGCTACCTCATTCACTATGGAAAAGTGGCCCAGGGCTGGAGGAAATCTCAGAGAGGAAAAATAGTAATAGCTTCCTTTCCCAAAACATTTTATGTATATCAGTGGTTCCGAAACTTTTTTGGCCTACCGCCCCTTTTCCAGAAAAAATGTTACTTAGCCCCCTGGAAATTAATTTTTTTTAATTTAATAGCAATTAATAGGAAAGATAAATGCACCTGTGGCCATCATCGTCCTCCTGGATTGCTGCAGCACCCACCAGGGGGCGGTAGCACCCACTTTGGGAATCACTGATGTATATTATTTCATTTGGCCCTCACAACAATCTTCCAGGCAATGTTGGCGGTGCAATGGAAAATCACTGGTCCTGCAGCCAAGAAGACCCAGTCTCAGACATATGTGACCCTGGGCAAGTCACTTAAATCTGTTTGCCTTCATTTCTTCATCCATAAAATGAGCTGGAGAAGGAAATGGCAAATCTAGCCTCAAGTACTTACTAGTTGTGTGACCCTGGGCAAGTCACTTTAACTCTGTTTGCCTTACTTTCTTCATCCACAAAATGATCTAGAGAAGGAAATGATTATCTGGCCTCAAATATTTACTAGCTTTGTGAACCTAGACAAATCACAAGTTTGTCTCTGTTTCCTCATCTGTCAATTGAGCTGCAGAAGGAAATGACAAATCACTCTAGTATCTCTGCCAAAAAACCCAAATGGGATCATGAAGGGTCGGATATGACTGAAACAACCTAACAACAACATAACTAGCCTGGGAAGTTGTCAGTATAAGTATTTTACAGATAAGGAAGCTGAGGCTTGTGGAGGTAAAGTTAGAACAGAGTTCCAGATATTGAAATCAGGGACTTTTAAATACAGGTGTCCTGATTTTAAATCTAGTATTCTTTTCACTATACCATCTGCCAGTCCCCAAACCTACACTTCTCTTCTTCTACTTTCAACATTCTTATTTCTGGTGAAAGCTAGTTAAAATCAACATTGTACTTACAATGACTCATCATCTTCTCACAAAATCTGTCCTTCCTCCTAGTGCCCCTGCTACTCTCTCACTTAACTAGGGTTCAAAACTTCAAGTCTTCCCTTTCTATCATCCCTTATATCCAAACTATCTCCAAAATATTTCTAAAATTCATTTTCCTTTTTATTTCCATAGTAACCTTCATCTTTCATAAAGCTCGCCTCCTGTTTTATAAAGGATATTCATTCCTTTATCTTATTATTGTTACACAGGTGTGTCACCCTTCCCCCAACCATTAGCTTTTATTTGAAAAACAACACAAAATAGTTAAGCATAAACAAATGACACCACCACCATTTTGATTGCAAGATGACTTAACTGAATCCAAGCTCTCAACTCTCCCAATTCAGCTTTCACAAGGAAGAACAAAGTAAAATCCACAAACACATTATTAAGTGCTTATTATGTGCCAGGCCCTGTCTTAAGTACAGAAGATACAAATTCAAGCAAAAAGAAAGACTGGCCATGTCTCCGGGGAGCCTGCATTCTGCTGAGGGAACACGATATACAAGAGATTTGAAAAACATGGGGAGCAGGGGAGGTACCCAGGAAGGAAGCCATGATGACAAAATCTAGAGAGTGAAGCATGGCAGATCTAAGTCTTTCCTCAAAATAAAGGTTCCAGAAGGATCTCACCAAAGGTAATAAAAGCATTGTTCTAGAGAAAATACCTTAAAGGCTTTAATTTTGTTTATACTGAACTTAATAAAAGTGAACATTTTCATATACAAAAAAAGCTATCCTACTTGTCTGTTTGCTTCTGTCTTTCCTTTTGTTCACTGCTGTGCGTTTTTAAAAGTAGTTCAATAATAATACTCTCTTTTTTTGGTAGAATTTTAGCTATTTGCCCCTTTCTTATTACAGAAAAAGAGAGGAAGGAAGGAAGGAAGGAAGGAAGGAAGGAAGGAAGGAAAGAAGCAGAGGGAGGGAGGAAGGAAAGAAGCAGAGGGAGGGAGGGAGGAAGGGAGGGAGGAAGGAAGAAAGAGAGAGAAAAGAGAACGACAGAGACAGAGAAAGAGAGAGAGACAGAGAGAGAAACAAAACACTCATAACAAATTGCCAGCAAATGAACTTTTCACATGTCAAAATGTATATTTCCAAAAATTATGTTTCATTCTGCAACTTGAATTCTGTTAGGTAGTGAATAGCATGCTTCAGTGTTGGTTCTCTAGAATTTGGTTGGTCATTGCATTAATTAGATCCTTAAAGATCTATATTAAGCCCTTGGCATTATAGATTTGAAGCTAGAAGGGACCCTAAAAGTCATCTAGTCCAATCCCGTCATTTTACAAATAATAACTTTTCTACAAGGAGAGTTTTTCTCTTAAGTTCTTTTTTAAACCCTTACTTTCTGTTTCTATAACAAAAGCAAGGGCTAGGCAATTAGGATTAAATGACTTGCCAAGGGCCACAGAACTAGGAAATATCTGAGACCAGATCTGAACCCAGGTCCTCAGGACTACTGAGTCATGTATCTACCACATTTTTGTTTTTTTGTTTTTTTTTTAGCAAATGTAGAGAACTTCAAGTACATCATAGGTGAAATAAATTTTTTCTGAATCAGCTTGGAAATGTAAACACCCTCTACAACTGTAATTTTCAAAATTTTTGTTCTCAACATCCCTTTATAATCTTAAAAATTCTTGGCAAGCCTCAGAATGGTGATAGTAACTGTAAAGGAAAATAATAAATGTTGGAGGGATGTGGCAAAATTGGGACACTAATGCACTGCTGGTGGAGTTAAGGCAATTTGGAATTATGCCCAAAGGACTTCAAAAGAATGTATGCCCTTTGATCCAGCAGTACCATTATGAGGTTTGTACCTCAAAGAGATAATTAAAAAGGGTTGTACAAAAATATTCATAGGTGCACTCTTTGTGGTGGTGAAAAATTTGAAAATGAGGGGTTGTCCATCAATTGGGGAATGACTGAAAAAATTGTGGTATCTGATGGTGATGGAACTCTATTGTGCTGTAAGGAATGATGAACTGGAGGAATTCTGTATGAACTGGAACAACCTCCATGAACTGATGCAGAGTGAAATGAGCAGAACCAAGAGAACATTGTACACAGAAAGTGAAACTTTGTGGAATGATAAAATATAACGGACTTTGCTACTAGTAGAAAAACAATGATGCAGGACAATCTCGAGGGAAAGAATGCTATTCACATTGAGAAAAAGAACTGTGGGAATAGAAACTCAAAAGAAAAATATATGACTTATCATTTGTTTATTTGGGTATATGATCTGGGGTTTTGGTTTTAAAAGATTGTTCTATTGCAAAAATGAATATGGAAATAGGTTTCAAGTTATAACATTTGTATATCGCAGTGGAATTGCTTGTCATTTCTGGGAGTGGGAAGGGAAGAAAGGAGGGAAAGAAAATGTATCATGGAAACATGGAAAAACATTTTTAAAAATAAAAAAGAATGGCAATAGTAAAACATCTTTAAGCTCATCTCCATTGACACAACCACATACATCTGTTGTTAAATCATTTGACAATAAGAAAGATTTTTAGTATTGAGAACTTTCTTTTCCCAATCTTTAGCTATGGATGCTGGGCAAGACATGCAGAGGCAGGCGCCAGGTTACTTCTCCACAAGAAGAGTTACTCCCCTTGATGATAGCTATGGGACATAGGCTGGGAGCAGGGCCAATAGTATTAGGGGTACTGCTATTCCCAAAGTTGGGGGTAGAGGTACCTGACAATTAGTAGCAGCTGATTGGTGGTAGTAGCAAGAATGGCAAAACAAACCCTTTCTCCAAAAGGGTTACTCCCCTTAAGGGACCCTTTTAGGGGTCTTACTAAAAGCCGGGCTGGTGGTCTGAGATATGCTGGTATTCCTGGGGCTCTTGAACTCATGATCCTGGGCTATCTCCATTGGGTTCTGAAAGTAGGTGTTGTTTGTTAAAGTATGGATGGTTTGACCTGTTCAGCACATGTCACCTCCTAGCTCATTCTCAGGATGTTTTGCTGCAGATAAACATTTACTTTTCAGTTTCATCTTAAAATAGTAAGAAATAAATATTTCTACAATCTAATACCCTTTTCTAGGCTTTTCTCTTTAGGTAAAATATACAAAAGATCAAAAGCAAAGGCTCATTCCAGCACAGAAACCAAATTTAAAAGGAGAGATATCTCTTATCTAGTTAAGATCATTGCCTTCCCCATCTCCTGAAACAACTATTGCTCTTATCCACCTTTCTCCATTCAGAAAGGATTATGACATTGATCACAAGAAGGAAATCTTTTCATGCCTTAAGGGGAATGAGTACATAAATTAATAAAGCATTTGTTAAGCACTTACTTTGCATAAAACTCTACTAAGAACTAGAGATACAAATGAAAAGGTTAAAGTCTCTGCACTCAAGGCTGTAAGTCAAATGGAAAGATCCTATGGTTCTTGGGGTTCGGCAACAAAACAGAGAGTAATATCTCCTCTTCAACACAGAATCACCAAAGTAATTAGAAAGAACAAGTATTTAATCAGGACAAGGAAGACAATGCTCTAACATTGGCCACACAAAGTTATATGCAAAATACCACACAGAGACAAGCTCCGGGTCTCTGGGAATGCAGTTGCCCAGAAAATGCACTTCAAAGGGGATTTTCCAATGAACTGAAGAATTTGGGGTCTTATATACCTTTTGAGGAATAAAGGAAAGGAAGGACAATTGATTGGCTGACATGGAGACAAAGGAAAGAGGATTCTAGCGAAGGGCTGGACTACCTCAGAGAGGCCCAGATGCAATGGGAGAAACTTCTAAAACCAAAGGGTACTTAAGATTTGACTACATCTACCAATTCTATCTGAGATCACTGGGTACTTTAAGGTTTATTGCTCAGTCTAAGACAAGGGTCAGTCTGGGAGTTCCTTGAAGGCAAGTTCCCTGTGGAACAAAGGTAAATTTGGAGGTTCCATAAAACAAGGTCACCGAAACTCAGAAAAGCTTAAAATATATGCATGTTATTGTATAATATCAATACATTTTTTATTTTAATACCTTAAATATACACAATTTATTTTTTAAAGTTAAAATAAGTAAAAAGTTAGTTTGCAAAAAGAATAGGAAAACCAGCATTCGACACGTAAAGGCTAGAAATGTAGCTATCTAGCTTTAAGTTTAGTAACTCACAAATGAATATAAGGTATTATAAACACCCCATAAAAGAAAAAGAAAAAATTCAGATTTCTTCTCTGATACAAAGAGTGGACAAAAATTTTTACTTGGATGCTCTTAACCTCTGGGATATGGAAGGGATACCTGTTTAAGTAATGTGAAAACAAAACATATCAATAAAATTTCACTTTTAAAACTTCTACATGGAAAGCTCTAATTTCTGTCCTAAATTCATTCCTAATTTCTTCTTTGATGAATTTCATTTCTCTTTTGAACCATTCTGGAGTTTTGCTGTTGTTCCATGACCTATGGGGAATCCATAGAATTCTATCTTTTATCTGTCATTCTCTATTAGTTCCCTTTCCTTCCCATTATAATATGTTTGGTGCTTTGATTTTCCCTTTGAGATTTTACTTATTCTTCATTTTACTCAGTTGGGATCCTTCTCATTTGTTTTTTCTACTTATAGCCTGGACTTTCATGAAGAAACTTTCAAAACTCCATTGAGTTTTTTTCTTGTATTTCTTTCACTCACTCTTCAGTGCCTCCCCCTCCACTGGTACCTATAATTCTGAAGCTGGGCTAAAAGACTCCCTGGATTTCCTTGGTCTCCAGTCTCCTTGTGTCAGCTAAAATTGGGATTGATGGGCCAGATCCCTTCCATGAGTAACCTTGGAGGACGGGAGAAGACAGAATTGGCCCTGGCTAGTTTTCCAATCCCATTTCTGTCAAGCCTGATGAGCTGTTGTTATTCACATCCTGTCACTATGAACACAGCTGCCTGATTATCTCCTACCCTCCTTTCCTTCACAAGACTAGACAGAATCAGCACCTGCCACTTCTTTGAGGGTGAGTGGGGCTGTTCTGGCCAAAATCCTGCAGTTGTAGAGGATACCTACTGACACACCTTCCCAACCTACTACGTCCCAGGCACAGCCTGAGAGTTTTCTTGTGCTCACTGCCATGCATCTGGAATTGGGTGGGGAGTAGGGAAATGGAATGAAAACTCTAAATATTATCAAGTGTTAATTCAAGTTTTTATATGTTCCAGGGGTTATATCTTCTTGTTTTATTAAATCAGATGTACTTATTCTATTTCTACTAGCTAATTATCTTTTCATATTTTGGATTGAAGGAAATGGCTGTCAGGAAGACGAGTTCAAATCCAGTCTCAGACAGGAAGACTTGAATTCAAATCCATTCTCAGACACTTCCTAGCTGTGTGACCTGGGCAAATCACTTAACTCTGTTGGCCTCAGTTTCCTCATCTATAAAATGAACTGGAGAAGGAAATGACAAACCACTCCAGTATCTTGGCCAAGAAAACCCTAAAAGGGGTCGCAGAGAGTTGGACTCTGCTGAAAATGAATGAACATCAACAATAAAATAGCACTGTGCCTATGCCTGTAAGTTGATGTTTTGTTCTAGATGGTTGTTTGTCAAATTGGGATTTGTCGTGATGCTTCTGCTTTTGCAGTATTGCCGAGATGTGTGTATTTATTTTTTTAATATAATTGTATTTTAAAAATATTTTTCCATGGTTACATGATTCATGTTCCGAGATATACTTAACAAATAATTTTGATTACATGTGGTATAAGTAAATTTAAACTAGGGTAAATTTAAGCTCAATTCTTTTTTTTTTTTTTTTAATTTTAAACCCTTAACTTCTGTGTATTGACTTATAGGTGGAAGAGTGGTAAGGGTAGGCAATGGGGGTCAAGTGACTTGCCCAGGGTCACACAGCTGGGAAATGTCTGAGGCCAAATTTGAACCCAGGACCTCCCGTCTCTAGGCCTGGCTCTCAATCTACTGAGCTACCCAGCTGCCTCCTTAAGCTCAATTCTTGTTAAAAAGGTATTTTGTTTACAGTTTACTTATGGCCCCAAATTGCTCAGAATTTAGGATTTTTAGAATGATTTCCTTTCTGTTTTGCCATTATATTATTATTTTTAAAAAGAAAAAGAGCTAATCAAAAAGTCCTCAACTTTAAAAGATAGCTCTATAGCAAAAATGAATACTACGGAAATAGGTATTAAGAGGCAACATTTATACAATCCAGTGGAATTGCTTGTCAGCTCTGGGAGGGGGGAGGGAGGAAGGGAAGACGGGAGGAAAAGAAAATGAATCATATAAACATGGAAAAATATTTTTAAAGTTAAAAATAACATAAAATGAGGATAATGATTTTAAAAGTCCTAAAATAATGGTATATTTTGTGTATTTTCATGTATAGAGCACATAGTAAGTGCCATATAGCTATTATTGTTATGATTAACTTTTATCTAACTCTGCTCTTACCCCTTATATCTAATCCATTGCCAAATCTTTTTTTTCTCCCTTTTTCTCCTTTCTTCTTTTTCCTTGCTTACTACTCACAAAGTCACTCTGGGCTCTCATCCTCACTTGCCTGGACTCGTTCTATAGCCTCTTAATTATCCTCTCTGCCTCGGGTCTCTCCCCACTCCAATTCATCCTCCACAAATCTGCCAAAGCGATCCTCCGATATGTTCTTGGCCTGCCTCCCCATGCCTTGCCTCCTTTCTCACCACTAATCAGCCTGCTGACAAGAATTGGCATGAAGCATTTGCTGCCTCTTTGGCCCAGACAACTTGTGATTAAATCACGGATCTGGCCATGCCCCTCTCCTACTCCATAAGTTCCAGTATCTCAGGTGGCTCCGTGAATAGAGTTCAGGACCCACAACTGGGAGGACTCATCTTTGTGGCTTCAAATCTGGCCTCAGACACTTCCCAGCCATGTGACCCTGAGCAAGTCACTTAACCCTGTTTGGTTCAGTTTCCTTATCTGATGAATCAACTGGAGAAGGAAATAGCAAGTCTGGCTTCAGACACTTTCTAGCTGTGTGACTCTGGACAACTCACTTAACCCTGTTTGCCTCAGTTTCCTCATCTGTCAATGAACTGAAGAAGGAAACAGCAAACTACTCCAATGCCTTTGCCAACAAAATCCCAAAAGGGGTCATGAAGAGTTGGGCATAGTATAAACAACTGAAAAACAATATTAAACTCCCAGATCATTTAGGATCAAATATTAAACTCCTCTATTTGGTATTTAAAGATCTTCATAATTTTTCTATGCTTTTTTTTTAAAACCCTTACCTTAAAACCTATGGGTTCCAAGGCAAAAGAGTGGTAGGGGTTAGGCAATGGGAGTGAAGTGACTTGCCCAGGGTCACATAGCTAGGAAGTGTCTGGGGTTGGATTTGAACTGTATTAATTAGAAATCTTGAACCTCTGGATTCCATCTCCCAGAATTCTTTTTCATTATCCAGCATCCTTTCCCCCTCATCCCCAAGTTGCATGTTTACATTGTTTATATATAATTGGTCGTAACTCCACCTTTCACTCTCTCTTTTCCCCCCAAAGTGCCTGGCTGGGGAGGATGGTTTTACTCAGGCTTGTTTATTTTACTTTGAGTTATTAGTAATAAACTTTATAAACATAATACTTGAAGTATTTTGGATTTTAATTTTAATTCTCACAGAACCTAGCACCTTCCATCTCCAGACCTGGCTATCCATTGAGCCACCCCATTGCCCTGTTTCCATGCTTATTACACATCAGCCCCCTCCATGTACTCTATGGTCCAACCAGACTGGCCTTGTTGCCCCTCAAATGTCTCTTCTTTCTCCACACTTTTACAATGACTGTCCTCAATGCCTAAAAGTCACTCTTTGTTTAAGAATCCCCAGATTTCTGATTTCTTCAACACTTTTAAGTGTGACCTTGATCAAATCACAGATTTTTAAGGTGAAAGATATGTTAGAGATCAGCTGGTCTAATACTCTTCATTTTGCATTTGAGAGGACTGAGATTCAGAGAAATTAAGGGACTTGATCAGGGTCATGTAGACAACAAGCTGGGATTTAAATTAGGTCTTTTGACTCCAAATCAAGTCATCTTCCCATCATGCAGTACTGCTTCAGGTGCCTGCAATATGAAGGAATTGGACTATACCTCTAAATTCATTTATAGTTTTTGTGTGCTTTGCAAATGAAGCAGTTTCTAAAAATCTATGAAATAGCTCCATGACTTTTCGTGCTATTTCATAATTCTGAGATTATATTAGTTATAGTAGAAAACAGTTGTTTACTGTAGATATCTAAGTATTTCAAGTACTGAAAATTTTGTCTCAGATTTTTTTAATCCTTATCTTCTGTCTTGGAATCAATATTAATTATCAATTATCAAAAAAATCAATATTAATTATTTATTCCAAGACAGAAGAACACTAAGGGCTCAGCAATTGAGATCAAGTGACTTGTCCAGGGTCACACAGCTAGGATGTGTCTGAGGCCACATTTGAAACCAAGACCTCCTGTCTCCAGGCCTGGCTATTTATCCACTGAGCCACCTAGCTCATAACTTTTTAAAAGTTTTAAATTAAAATTTATTTTCGGTGCATAGATGTTTAAAATTGCTTTGTGGTATCTTTTTGTAAATGTTTAAATATAGCATAATGTTTTTTGAATATTCTCAGACCTTTAAGTTCTTGAAGATATTTACATAATCATAGTTATATATTTAGTATTTTCATATTTATCAAATCAACAAGTCATTTGTTGAGTGCCAGGTACTGTGCTAAGTGTTGGAGGTATAAAGGAGCCAAAAAACAATCTCTGCCCTCAGAGAGCTCACAGTCTAATGGGGAAGGGAGGGGAGAAATACAACATGAAAACACCTATGTACAAACAAAATATAGACAGGAAAAACTGGAGACAATCTCAGAGGAAAGGCCCTGAGATTAAGCAGCAATAGGAAAGTCTTCTTGCCTTAACATAAATATGTAAGTGGATCAGGTTTAAATGATGCTGTTGTGTTTTAAGTTCGGGGCTTTTTTATTTTTAATATTGTCCAGTTGCCAACAACTCTGAGGAATGCTAATAAGAAATTTTTAATATAAAAAAAAAAACCTAGTTTCTTAAACCAGTACTTCCCAGCCACCAGCTTATGGCAAATTATAGCTTGTTGTTGATCCCCAAAGCAACCTCTCATCCTGTACACTGAAACTACTGACTCCCTCTCCTCCTCTTCCTCCTTACTTTTTATTCTTTCCATGCTTCAGCTTCTTCGTCTCTCCGGTTCCAATCCTCTCTTCCATCTCCCCCTCCCCACTACTCCAGAGTTATAGAGGAACAGATGGTCCCCAGGACAAAGTTAAGATATTTTTACCATTACGAAATGAAAAAAGCTGAGAGATTGTCCTAAACAAAGTTGCTGAGCTAGAGTATGCTTGGAGATCCTCATACATGTTCTTGGCCTGCCCTCCACTGCCTTCCCTCTTGCTGCTGGCCGGCCTGTGAGCTAGGACTGGCATGCAGCACTGCTCTCTTTTTGGCCCATACCACTACGTTCTCAGTCTTGTCACTATAGATGATGGATTGCAGGGTCTGGCAGAGAGGACAGTGCAGGGAGCCTTGGAGCCAGCAATCTGCAACTTGCCAGAAATGTGTGACACTAATGGGAAAGGAATCACTCTGGGCAGAGGGAGCTCTCCTCCCCAGGCAGGAAGCCCAGAAGGATGAGGAATAGGCCCAAAAGAGACAGGCAAAATCCCCATATTAGCACACACAGACCCTGTTGATCCACACAACATGACTCTCCAGGGGCTTCAGAATTGTGTCTATGGTGTCAAATGGAATTCCTTAGCCTGGCATTGAATTCCCCCATGCCTTTTTTCATACTATTTCCCCTGCCTTAAATGTTCTCCACTGTTTACCTTCTTCCAGATCTTGCTTGAGGCTCACCTTGTCTAGAAAGCTTTCCCAGGTTAAGATTACGCTGAGCTAAATTGAACAAATATTTATTAAGTGCCTATACATCTTAATCAGTATCCCCTCTGAACCTTCCATTTATTTTTAATTTTAATTTTATTTTATTTTTCCCCAATTACATGTAAAAACAATTTCCAACATTTTAAAAAGAATTTTGAGTCTCAAATTCTCTCTCCCTCTTTTCCCACCCCTCTCCCCGCTAAGATGCTAAACAATATTATAGAGATTTTACATGTAGCACCTTCAATTTCATCCAAATTCATGGAATCTTTAGAAAAGCACTGTTAGGGTCAGATGGATGCAGATCAAAACATAAAATCTTTCACATCAGTGTATTTCTGATTTTATTTGGAGGTTTTGCTTTGTATGAGTGTGCTCTTACAACAATGACCAATGTGGAAGTGTGTTTTGCATGATAATAAAAACAAATTTTTTTAAAAATCAAATTCACAGAATCACAGGTTGTCAGGCTTGGGGAAGGGGGATGTTAGAACACCTAAGCCAATATCCTCAATTAATAGAAGAAGAGATAAGATTTGTTCCAAATATCATGAGTTTAGTACAAGAGAATCCCTGGTGTAGGTATATATCTTGTACCTGATAGTATTAAATACTTCCTTGTTCTTGTACCCCTAGGATTGCTACAGGAAATAGGGATCCTTCTTAATATCCAAAGGCTCTTCTATCTCCAAATGGCAGGTCTCTATTGGGTTCTCTTCTCCTACCACCTTCCCCAACCCTAATAAGTATGGAAAGCAACCTGCAAGAGCCTGCTTCCATATCAGAAAAGGAGATAGTGAGAAAGCATGAAATGCAAGTAGAATGCAATATTTCTGTATCTCTAGCTCCTGGCACATAGCAGGCACTTTTAATAAATGTTTATTGAGTTGAATTGTGAATCAGGAGCATCTCCCCAAAATTCCAAGGCACTTTTCCTGGCCCCTTTACATCAAGTGCCCTGAGCTGGTCCCACCTCTTTCCTCGAACACACTAGCCATTCAGAGGCCCCCAACCTAAGTCAAAGCAAAGTTGTAACTGCTCTCCTGCAGAAAGTGAATAAGATAAATCACCCTAGAAGTCCTCTGCCTGCCTTTCCCCCCCACCCCTTTCATCACCATCTTGATGAATGAGAGTAATTTTCTTGGTAAAGCAATTTCTCCCATCCTGGCAAAGCAATTTCTCCCATCCCCTTTGATGAGGCTTAGTGCCTCAGTGAGGTGTTCATCTCCTTTGGAGGTACGATCCAAAGAGCTCAGGGAGCTCAGTTCCACAAAGTCTCCACAAAGTAAGAGGACAGCTCTTTCAGTCCATAATAATCAAGCTGTCAGTAAACTCTGATTAAGCAGCTACCATGTGCCAAGCACTGGGCTAAGATTTGGGCTCCAAAAAAAAAAAGGTAAAAAATGGTCTCTGTCCTCTAGGAGCTAGTAAGAAGCAATTTGTATAAACACTAGCAATGACCGAGGAACAGGGGCCAGGAAACCCAGGTTCTAATCCTTAGCTATTGTTTTCTTACTCCTCCATCTTGGCTCCATGCCTGGAAGTCCAGCTATTGCATTCTTAAGGTTAGGACAGTCCTTGCTGTCATGTCAAATACCTGTGCAACCTTGCTCAAGTCACTTCATTTTCCATTTCATGGAAGTATGGAAGTGGATATTCTCTAAGGTCCTTTCCAGCACTAGTGTTCTGGAGTTCTAAGATATGGTGTAGAAATCACAGTGGATTTGAACCCAAAGAACTTGCACATTCTACAGCCAGAATCCAGCCTTGTCCTTTTTGATTATCTGTGTGTTTTCAAGCAAGTCACTTGACCTCTTGAGGTTTCAGTTTCCATACAAGTAAAATAAGAGTGTGTGATAGGACTTGACCATAACATCCCTAGATTTGGAGCTAAATGGGCCCTCCGAGATCTAGTTCAACTCCCTAGATTTTTTTTTGTTTTTATATTTTTAAACCCTTAACTTCTGTGTATTGGTTCCTTGCTGGAAGAGTGGTAAGGGTAGGCAATGGAGGTCAAGTGACTTGCCCAAGGTCACACAGCTGGGAAGTGTCTGAGGCCAGATTTGAACCTAGGACCTCCCATCTCTAGGCCTGGCTCTCAATCCACTGAGCTATCCAGCTGCCCCCCAACTCCCTAGATTTTACTGGTAAAGAAACTAAGGCTCAGAAATAGCAAGTGACTTGTCAAAGGTCACACAACAAGACAGAGCCAGGACCTCCAAGACCCTTCCAACTCTAAATCTCTGATCCTATAACAGTAATAAAAAAAGACATTTCTCTTCAATGTTGATTGTGCCCATTCAACAAGATACAAAATAGGAAAACACACTGAAAAGCTCAAAACTGGATAGGTCCTCTATCTTTTGTAACTGTTGACAGCACAAGTCAGTTCTGAGACATAAGAAGCACTCATTGATCTTCTTCCCAAAGATCCAAGGAACACAGGAGTGCCTAGAGGCTCCAAGTAGTGGGAATGACATTGGGATTGGTACAGAGAAACAACAGAATATAAAGGGCACTTTAGTAAGGCCCAAGGACTTAGGATCTTTGCCAGGGACCTAGTTCCATATTCATCTGGCTCAATGCTGGTGAAATGCCCACGGTTCCTAGGGAAACTGTCCTCTTCTATGATGCCAGTTAATATGATTTTGATCTCTTGGGGAAATCACAAACTTCTCATATCCAACATCTTCTTTGTTAGCAATCTATCAAAGTCTTGAAAACATCCATTAAGTTGTTCTTTCAGCCTGTTCTTCTCTAGGCTAAGTAATCCCTGCTCCTTTCATCTTTCCTTGTAGTTCTACTCTCTAGCCCTTTCATCATTTCCATTGTTCACCTGACCTTTTTTTTCTTCTTTTTCCCCATGGCTTTTAGACTACAAAATTGGACACAAGCCTCCTACATGTCAGCCAGTAGTGGAGAGAAGGCTCTGGTCTTTCATGTTATATCTTTGTTAATCACTTTCTCAAAGATCACCAGCCTGGAATTCTCAGTGCCTAGAGACCAGGGTTTCAGGTCTGTCCCAGAAAACACTATCCAAATTGCTAGTTCTTCCAAGAGAACATTATACCCAGTAACTGAAATATTGTGGAATGATCAAATGTGACAGACTTTACTACTAACAGCAATACAATGATCCAGGACAATTCTGAGGGACTTATGAAAAAGAATGCTACCCACCTCCAGAGAAAGAACTGTGGGAGTAGAAATGCAGAAGAAAAACATATGATTTACCACTTATTTATATGAGTACAAGATTTGGGGTTTTGGTTTTATAGGATTATTCACATATAAACATGAATAATGTGGAAATAAATTTTGTGTGATAATTTTAGAAATTGCTGATTTCTTTCTGTTGTCTTAGTCTCTGGACTGTCTAAGATAAAGCCCAATACTCTTCTTTTCTGAGATTACTTCCTCTGAAGCCCTCAAACCACCACTACCTTGAAAGGCTTATGGCCTCAGGCTTCTACTCCTCTTACAAGCCTTTACCCCATTCTGCCATTCATCTATGAGAGCCTGTGTGCTTTTTCTAGGCTATATTTATAAGGGAATAGATTAAATTCAGAGACAAATCACCAAAATACAAGTAATCAGAAGAACATATAATAAATCTAGCCAGGGTACATTGGACAGCTCCTTCTTTTACTCCCATCTGACTAGTTCCTTTCTAAATCCTATCCCTGCCCCAGGCTGGCCATATCAGCATCATTCCACACTACCTTTCTTCATTTCAGCTCCTGACCAGAAAGAAGACTTCTAAGAATTAGAGGTTAAGGGGGTAAGAAGCAGAATATAGTGTATCTTTCCAGTAGGATGTGAATCTTTTGAACAAAGAGATCTGTTTTCGGCATCATCACCCTGGGTGCGAGCTCTCATCACCTCACATCAGGACTATTGAAATTTTCCAGCTACAAGTGACTAATTTCCCTGCTATAAGTCTCTACTCATCTCAGTTCATCCTCCATTCAGCTGTCAAAGTGATCTTCTTCAGTGTGACCATGTCATCCCCTACTCAATAAACTCTGTAGCTCCTTATAACCCAAATAGTAAATCCTCTAATAAATAATAAATTTATTTTTATATATTTCATATATTATATGATATATAATATATATATAATATAATAAAATAATAAATTTACTAAAAATAATAAAGTCCTTCATAACCTCCTCCCCACCTTTCAAATATTCTTATATCTTGCCTCCCCAAAACACCTCATGTACTTTTAGTCCAGTGACACTAGTCTCCATGAAATTCCTTAAAAATACACTTCAGTGAAGACATATCTCCTGACTCCAGGAAGTTTCATTGTCCCCTTCTCCCCTCCCCTGCCTGGAATCCTCCCCCTCCTCATTTCTGCCTTCTGGCTTTTTAAAATACCAACCCAAATCCTATCTTCAACAGGAAGTCTTTCTTAATCTCTCTCAATTTTATTGCTTTCTTTTTGTTGATTATTTTCAATTTATTTTGCACAGAGTTTATACATAATTTTTGAGGTGATAAGGGCCTGGACCAATGTAGTGTCAGAGGAGGAGGAGGATATGTATGCAAGACATCTTACTTAAAATAAAATATTTTTATTTTAAAATCCTCTGACTTTGGCAACATATTTTATAAAAGGGGTGAGAGAACATGGAGTTGAGAATGACATCTAAGTTATGAACTTAGGTGGCTGAGAGGATGCTCTTGACAATAAAGAAACCCAAGAGGCTGACACTACACAAAAGAATTAAGGAAAGGTAGGGCTAATCAGAGAGCTAGCAAGCAAATGGGTAGGTAAACTGTCCAGTTCTAAGGAATAAGAGTTTTAAGGGACCTTGGAGCCTACCTAGTCCAATCTGAGCCAGAACAAAAAGCCCCCTCTACATGCACATTACTTGATTAACATTAGTTAACACAGAAGCATCCATTTTTAGAGTTGGGAGAAATGTCAGAACTCCAGACCGTACTCAAAAAGGAAAGTGCTCATCAGACTTCATTTTGAAGATCTTCAATGAAGATCTCCTACTGACTCCTGGAAAAACCTTTCGTTGCAGTTCAATCATTTCAGTTGTGTCCAACTCTTTGTGCCCCCATTTGGAGTTTTCTTGGCAAAGATACTGGAGTGGTTTGCCATTTCCTTCATTTTACGGATGAGACAAAGACTTGCCAAGGATCACACAGTTAATAAGTTTCTGAGGTCAAATTCGAACTCAGGACTTTCTGACTCCAGATTTAGTACTCTTATCCACTGTACTACCTGCTCTATTGCACAGTGCCATTTCACTTTTAGATAGTTGTAAATTGTTAGAACACTTCTCCTGATAATTATTTCTAAATTTCCTCTTTGCAACTTCTACCCTTTATTGCTAGTTTTGCCTTGTAAGATCAAACAGAATAATTCTAATCCCTCTTCCAGATGACTGCCTTGCTAGTCACTTTGGGTCTTTTCTTCCCTATGCTTAACATCACCAGTTCTTTCAACCTATTTTTATGTCACATGAACTTAAGATTCTTCTATATTCTAATAGGCTACCTTTGAACAGTTTATCAATGCCCTTCCTAAACACTGCCACCCAGAACTAATCATACTCCAAATGTGGTCTGACAAGGGCAGATTACTAAAAGATCATGAAATCCTAGATTTAGAGCTAAAAAGGACCTTAGAAGCTATTGGTTCCAATTCCCTCATTTTATAGATAATGGAACTGAGGCATAGAAAATTGAAAAATTTGTCTAGGATCACATGAGTGTCTGATTCATAAACAAAGGAAGGACTAAATCATTCATTAAACACTCATTATGTGCAATGTACTGCATTGAGTGCCCAGGATGCAAATAAAAAAGACAGTCTGGGCTTATACTCTAATGGGAGGAGATAACATATGGAAGGTTTTAGCTTAAGTCAGGTGGAAAATTCCATTGTCCTTGTCATGCAGTGACAAAGAAAATAAATGTTAATGACTCTTCTTTAATGTTATTTCCACTGATAAAATCCTAACAATTTTTATTCTAAACCATTTGATAGCACCTAGTGAATATTTTGAACTTAAGTGGAAGGCTATTTACATTTATATCTATTGAATTTCACATTGTTAGATTGAGCCCAACACTCAAGTTAGTCAAGATCTGTATAGATTTTGAATCTGTTATCCATTCAACTTATTAGCTATCTTACCTTCCTTGACATCATCTGTAAATTTGATCTGCATGTCACCTATTCCCTTATCTAAGTCATTGGTTTAAAAAAGTTAAATAGAATAAAGTCAAGCACAGATTTCCAAGGTGCTCCACTAGAGACCTCTTGCCAAACTGACATTGAACCATTAGTAACTTTAAGTGTTTATGACCCATTTTCTCTTCATGGCTCCCTAATGACTATAGTCTCTTTAAGACCTGACATTCAACCAGTTCCAAATTTATTTATGGACTGGCTAGTTCATAGTGCTCTGTCTTCCATGAGAATAGTACGAGATGTTTTATCAAAAACCCAGCATTAATTGCCAATTGTTTGAGAGCAAGGATGACATGAGGTGATGGGCACTTTAGGAAGAGGAGGGACTGGAAAGGTTGAAGTTCAACTCAACAAACACATATTAAGTTCCTATCATATGTGAAGTGCTAGTCCAGGTGCTCACTACAAATTCAAAAAATGATACTGCTTTTCCTGTCTGCAAAAGCCCACATCCTTCCGAGGGGACTCAATATGGACACTGATAAGGAAATAGAAGGTCATTGGAGGAGGGAGAGAGCATGAAATATCAAGGAGAGCAAAGAAGCCTTCTTGAAAGAAGTGACATCTGAACTGTCAGAAAGGACACTGATGAGAGAAAGGAAGCAGCAGAGAGTGTCTTATCAGTTAAATAATCCAGTCACATGGAAAGTACTGGGGCTTAGAAGGAGTTCTATAGTAGACATGGCTGAAGGAGTCTAAGAGGTCTAAAAGGGTAGCAAGATATGGATCCTATAAACAGAAAGCAAGCTGTTTTACTTATTTTTTTCCTCCCACTCAAGCCCTGATTTGAGGCACCTATTCCCAGACAACTCCTCTCCATCCTCAACTGCTACCATTTAACACACTGAATAAAATATAAAACCTTCAAGAGCAGCTCTGAAGTGGAGTACTAATTGAAGCTAAATTGGCCCCAGCTTCACTGCCTGCCTATCTGAGCCTGGAAAAGGCTCGTGCTATAGAAACAAAGCAGAGCAATTTGAACTGTGAACAACGGTCCAGGCAGACCAGATCAGATTATCTTTTTGACCTTGGGGGAAAAAAGCACTTAACTTATACCTCAGTTTCTTCATATGTAAAATATGAAGATTAGACTACATTAGAGGTTCTTAATCTGAAGTCTGTGGGTAGATTTCAAGAAGTCTGAACTTGGATGGGGAAAAATATTTTTTTCTCTAGCTTCTAACTGAAATGTATTACTTCCTTCAATTATTTAAAGACATTATTCTAAGAAGCGTCTCATAGACTTCACTAGACTGCCAAAGAGTCCATGATACACAAGAAGGTTAAGTACCCTGGGACTATAGGCTCATCCTACATCCCTCTTCAACTCAAAACCCAGGGATCCTATTACTTTTTTGAATACACATGCTTCATTCCTCCTGATTTTCTCCTATACCTATAGCTATTGACCATTCTTGAAACTGATGGTTACCACTATGTGTTAAATTGCAGAATTTGAGAAATGAAAATGAAAGGTTGCAGAAGAATAAAACATTTCATGTTGGTTCTGAGAGGATGCGGACAATAAGGACTGATGTGCCATGGAATGGATCAAAAGGACCAAGAAACAGATGCTAGGACAATAGACGAATACAATGGCATCAACTATCTTAGAGACCTAAATGGGACTTCTCCTCACTTAGTAATCTAAAGCAGTCTTCACTGGGGTCTTTGAAAGCTCTTTGCAGATGGACAAAGCCAAATGGATGGGTTGGGTCATGTTCAAGAACTTTGTAATCCAAGAGCAGAACTGGACCAAGAAGGAGTATAGTAAAAAGACAAATACTTCAAAAAATAATAGAAATCTAGTTAACACGCACCTTTTATTTTTAGACTATAAACTTTCCAAAAGCAGACAGGGTCTCTGTGTAACTATTCAACTCCTTTACAGTATCAAGTACAACAGAACCCTTAATAGAATCTCGATGATAATAATTTCCTCACTCACTCATGAGTACTGTCAATCTATCACATTTCCTTCTTCTCTCTCTTTTTACAAATTGGCCTCCTGATCTGAGATGGGAGATATGGAGATAGTTCAGCCATTTATTTCTTTAAATCCTGACTTTTTGTCTTTGAACCAATACTGAATATTGGTTCCAAGGTAGAAAAATGGCACAGGATAGGCAATGGGGAGGTGAAGTGACTTGCCCAGAGTCACACTTCTAGGATGTATCTGAGGCCAGATTTGGACCTAGGACCTCTCTTCTCCAGCCCTAGCTCTCTATCTACTGAGCTATCTAGCCGCCCCTATAGTTCAGCCATGCATAAAGAAATATTTCTTCTCCATATGTAGAGATAGTTGGCATCTCATTTGGTAAAGAGAGAGCCTATCATCTCTTCCATTTTTATTACTATTAATAGAATCATAAAGTCAGAACTGAAAGGGACCTCAGAAATCACCTAGTCCAGTGCCCTCTTCTTACAGATGTGAAAACTATTAGAATATGAGCTCCTTTGGAGAAAGGATTGGTTTTTTTACTTCCTTTTCTTTTCTTCCTTTCTCGCTTAGCACAGTGCTAAATAGCAGACACTTGTTAATGAAGATCCAGAAAGGATAATTCATTTGATCAAGGTCACATTTATTTGTTAAGGAGATTAAGGAGTTGAATTCAGGTCTTCTGACTTCAAATCCAGTGCTCTTCCTCTTTCTAACTATTCTAGAGTCAGGCTACCCATTAGGGTCCTGGTGATCTGTGGTTAGAAGAAAGGTATTGGCTCTGTCTCTCTTGCCCACCTAGAACCCAGAAAAGGGGTTGCCAAGCTTTGGACAACATATAGACATAGCTGAGAGGTATAACTACATCAAGGACATTGGGAAGGACATAATTCATGATCCAAGTTAAGGGGGTACTCTTGTAAATGTAGCTTTCTGGGACCCTTACTAGGTTAAGAAGGGGGCAGTGTTGTTCATTGTTGCTGAAGGCATCCCTCCCAGTCAGTTTGTGTATTGTAAAAAAGCTGAGCTTGGCACTTGGCCATGTTCTCCTATTTGGCATTATATCCAAATGTATACCATTTATAAGAAATGTCTTAAGTCTGGGGTAAGCTTACATGCACATCTGGAAACTATGTCACAGTGACATCCTACAATCCCGAAATGAAGAAAACATGAACGAAGCTACTTTCAGACTCTACGAAAGTGATTTTCTCTGCAAATAGACCTTAGGGTTGTATCATTGGGAAAAGTCATATCAATAAACCCATCCTACCATAAATACAAGACCAACAGCAGTTGGTGGCCCCATATCTAGTGTGAAACATCCTTTAGAGGAAGTCATCACCACCATATTGGAGAGCCATCCATCTTTCAAAGACATACTCCAAATGGATACATAGTTGTCCTGATTGTTGCTTGGGGTACCAAGACTGTACAAGGAAAAGAGAACTAGGGTCCAGAATCCTGACAAGAAAAATTATCTTGGAGAGACTGTAAATAAAATTATATTTATTATACCATCACCTTATAATGTTATATCATCACCTCACAACAATGCTGTAAAGTAGGTAATGTTAATGTAATTGCCATTTGAATAAGTCTTTTGTATTGAAGGAAAAACTCAAGACTTCTGACAGAGTCTAGTGTTCTTCCAGTGTACTCTAATTTAGTGGTCTCCAAATTTTTGATCATACACTCCTATCAATAAATAATTAGGCCATGATTCTCTATTAATATCTGCATATTAAAAATAGAAATTTAAAAAGAAAAATAATCCAGCTCTCTTTCCACTATCCCACTCGATCTCTGTGCTGTAAATGGAGAAGGGGGAAGGGAGCTAATTTAAACAGACTTCATTTAATAAACCATTCACATATTACAAACAGTTAACTCTGTTCTTGCTTCCTTCCCTTCTGACCCACACTCAAATTGCTAGAATCTTTGTAGCAGCTGCTGCTGGTGCTGCTGCTGCTATTGCTGCTGCAATGGCATCTATCCCCTTTGGAGAATGCATGTAGTCAAAAATGGAGGAGAGAAAAAGCTGTGAAAATAGGAACAACTGAAGGGAGTGGATCCTAGCTGCAGATTCTCAGAAGGGACTGACCAGCCCATGGGGCCAATTTTCTGTCCCAAATGATCTTCCCTGACCCCAATCCTATCTGGATTTGTTTTACACTTTACCTTGTTACCCTGTCTAAAATTAGAGATTAATTTCCCTTCCTAAACATCCTCTTTTAAAAATTCAAATACTGCTGGGAAGGTTAAGAGGCTGACAGTTATTCACACATTAATGTGAGCTGCAGAACTTCAATCAGACAATCAGATTGCTTTTCTCCTAAGCCTAGCTGAAATCAGCTCCCCTGAGGGATGTAGGTTTTGAAGGGAGGAGTGAAAGTAGATTATTCAAAGAGCTTGAGCATGGACCAATTTAGAGCACAGAACAAGCCTAGATAAGGGTGTTACAGTAGGAGGCTCAGAGCAGGATGAGGGATGGTACTATGACCCTGGAGAAAGGGATACTAAAAGATGGAAGGACCATGAAAGAAGGGAGGTAGGAAGACCATAGTCAAATTTTGCCTGTTTCAAACAAAAACTATGGCAGATACCCAGAGAAATATATCTCTTGGGGGCAGCTGGGCGGCTCAGTGGATTGAGAGCCAGCCCTAGAGATGGGAGGTCTTAGGTTCAAATCTGTCCTTAGACACATCCTAGCTGTGTGACCCTGGGCAAGTCCTTTAACCCCCATTGCCTACCCTTACCACTCTTCTGCCTTGGAACCAATACACAATATTGATTCTAAGTTGAAAGGTAAGGGTTTAAAAAAAAAGAAATATGTCTTATTTCTCCTCTGTAACACTTGGCCTCCCTGCTTCCAGAATGCAGAAATCAAAGAAGTAGGAGAATCTTTGGATCATAAATTTAAGGATAGAAAGAACCTTGGAGGCCATCAGATATGATCCATTTATTTTACAGATGAAGTAACTGAGGCACAGAGCAATTAAATGATCTGGCCAGAGGCACACAGCAAACAAATGCCTGAGGAAGGATTTGATCCCCGTTCTTTATTTGGGCAGGTGGGCCCTGGGGCTCCTGGGTCACAAGAATCTCCTCTGAAGGTCCATCATTACTTACAAGGTAACTTGTATGAAAGGTAGAACTGTGGGGCTCTTCCACGCTCAAAGCCTCAAGGTGCATGCCCCTTTGGGTTTTATGTCCATTGGTATGTCCTGAATGGAGAACTAAACCATCATTTAGAATGTTTTATCTAAGATAAAATCAATTCAAAATAACAAAATTATAGGTTAACTTAGAACAATCACTTGTGAATACTAAGGATCTACCGGTATTCCAAAACATTTAGGAGCATAGCTAGCATACAAGCCTCCACTATCCACCCCACCATGTCTAAAGTAAAGTATGATGCCAGGAGTCAGGGCCTTCCCCTTAGATATTATTTAGCACAGAAGTATGGTGTAGTGGCAAGTGTGGCTTTGAAGTCAGAGGATGTGGGTTCAAATCCCAACTCTGTTATTTACTACTTATTTCATGGCAAACAAAACATAACCTTTCTAGGCTTCAGCTTCTTAATTCCAAAATGAGAGAGTCAGACTGAATGATCCTTCCCAGCTCTTAATTCTGTGCTCCTAGAAATTATTATTATTTTGGAATTCAAACTTTTAAGGTAATATATTAGTGTAATAGATATAAATTCCAAAAGTTGTTTCTCTAATTCAATCCAACAAGCATTTATCAAACACGTACTATATAGAAAGTGTTGAGGGTAACCAATGGACCACTCATTGATGGGTTAGGAGGATGTCTGTTCCAAGTATGTGAAGACTTCTTCCATTGAAATGGGTGGATGAGAACAAATTGTTTGAACTGCCACGAAAGTGGCTAAAGCAGACATTGTGAAGCACTAGAATTTGGTCAGACATTGAAAATGTCAACATCATCCACTTCGTTCCAGGCCATCAAGTCATCCTGACTTCTGTCTTATCACCAGGTTTCAATGACTCTGGAAGAGAGAGTGAGGCTATAACAAGGGATGCGCCACATGGAGTGAGAGAAAAAAGACTTTCCCTCAGAAAACTGCTCTAAGCTTGAGGCAAAGTAAGGTTACATATCTCACTGACTCTGCCCCTTCTGGATAAAACATTTGCAGCTAAATCAAGCAGTAGGAAGTAGAGTATTCAGAACACTCCAGTCAGTACAATGCAGAATGTCAATGAATGAATGAATGAATGAATGAAAAAGCATTTTTAAGTGCTTATGATATTCTAAGCACTATGCTAAGGGGTGGGGATATAAACACAAAATTTTATATAGTACTTGTCCTTAAGGAGCTTATATTCTAATGGGGGCCAGAGAGAGGCATTTTGTTCCATTAAATTATAAGAAGATGATGAATGGGGCCATTGGGGAATATGCTCAATTCAAAAACAATGACAGAATTGATTTGATCCTGATTCATGGTTCCAGACCTGGAGGGGGAAAGAGAAGAGCATTTGTGAGCAGAGAGAAGACATTTTTGTTTGTTGAGGAGGTGGCCACAGAGGAAGGAAGGAATTATAGCATGCTTCAAGTCTTTATGACATGACATTATAAGAATCAGTCACCAAACAGGAACATGAGTCCCCAAGGTGGAAATGTTGGTAAAACTCTAGTCACCCATGTGGTAATATCCTTAGTCAGAACAATGTAAAATGTTAGTGCTGTCCTTTCACTTCTGCCTCCTTCCCACAATCCATCCAGTTCCCTCCCAAAAGGTTTTTGCTGTTATCTATGGTAAACGGGTAGAGATTTAGGGCTTAATGGTATGCTCGGTAGTATGTAAAGTCCTAGTGGTGAATGTGACCTCTGTCTAAGAGCGTCCTGATTCCCATATTTTTAAAAAAATTCACATAATGTTTTATACAGGATAGTAAGTCCAGGTCTTACATCTGGGATACAAGCCCAATGTTCAAGTCAGACTATGCCTTCTTTGGGAAGTTATATTGAGACAAAAACTGTAAGATGTCATCTAATACAAAAGTTAAGAGCTTTTCATAATTAAAATCTGTTGAACCTCAAAGGCTTAACTATGTTCTAAGCACTGTGCTGAGTGCTGAGGTTATAAATACAAAAGAAAAGACAGTACCTGACTTCAAGGTGTGTGTATATATATATATATATTTTAAGCCCCTCACCTTCCATCTTAAAATTAATATTGGGTACTGGTTCCAAAGCAGAAGAGTGTTAAGGACTAGTCAATAGGGGTTAAGTGACTTGCCTGGAATCACACAGCTAAGAAGTGTCTGAGGTCAGATTTGAACCCAGGACCTCTCATCTGTAGGCCTCACTCTCAATCCACTGAGCCCTCCAGCTGCTCTGAGCTTATATTTGAATGGAGGAAGCAGCATATATAAGGGAATGGTGGCCAGGGAGAGACACAATAAAATCTATGATATTTCCATGAAGTATACACACATTAAGAAGAAATAAAGGCAGAGCTGCTCGGATTTTCCACAAGATTAGAATAGTCAAATATCCAAAATGAAAGAAAAGCAGATCTTGATGTCAACATCCTAATCATTTGGGATTAGAGAAACATGAGGAATAATGCTTCCCTCTCCCATGTTCCTCATTAATACATTTAGTCTCTCATCAGGTCAAAAGTCCTTTATTAAAATGAGATGGCTTCAGATGTCCTCTAAGATTTCTTCTAGCTCTAAATTTATGGCCTAATGACCTGAGAGGACAACAACACATGTCAAAGGCAAATGTTTTGGAGATCACAGAAATTCAATCAAGAAAAATGGGACTGTTTCAATGCTACCAGCCTCTATCTGTCTAAACCTCTAAATAACCATGTAAAGAAAGTTACCTTAGCCCATAAATAGCACTACTAAATCTTTACCTCAATAAAGCCAGTTAAAGAGGAAAAGAACCCGCCTATATCTATATCTATATATTTATAGCACCTGTTTTTGTAGTGATAAACTGAAAACTAAAAGGTTGCCCATCAACTGGGGAATGGCTAAATAAATTATGATATATGGATGTAATTGGAACCTATTATACCATTAAAAATTATGAGAAGGATGATTTCAGTGTAACCTGGAAAGACTTGCATGAACTGATTCAGAGTGAAGTGATCAGAACCAGTTGAAGAGTTTATACTGTTATATTATAATATAACAATATTATAAAGATGGACAACTTTGAAATATTTAAGAACTGTGATCAATGCAAAAAAAAAGACCAATGAAGATTCCAGAGGATTAATGATGAAACATGCTATTCACTTTCTAAGAGAGAATGATAGATCCAAGATACAGAATTTTATATATATATATATATATATACATATACATATACACACACACACACACAGAGAGNCACCTGTTTTTGTAGTGATAAACTGAAAACTAAAAGGTTGCCCATCAACTGGGGAATGGCTAAATAAATTATGATATATGGATGTAATTGGAACCTATTATACCATTAAAAATTATGAGAAGGATGATTTCAGTGTAACCTGGAAAGACTTGCATGAACTGATTCAGAGTGAAGTGATCAGAACCAGTTGAAGAGTTTATACTGTTATATTATAATATAACAATATTATAAAGATGGACAACTTTGAAATATTTAAGAACTGTGATCAATGCAAAAAAAAGACCAATGAAGATTCCAGAGGATTAATGATGAAACATGCTATTCACTTTCTAAGAGAGAATGATAGATCCAAGATACAGAATTTTATATATATATATATATATATACATATACATATACACACACACACACAGAGAGAGAGAGAGAGAGAGAGAGAGAGAGAGAGAGAGAGAGAGAGAGAGAGACATAAAGTACCTACCTCTCGGGGCCATTTGTAAGGATCAAATAAGATAATTGTAAAATGTTTAGTACAGTGTCTGGCACATAGTAAATACTACATAAATGTTGTTTTATTGTTATTATTTTATTGTCTTTTTGGAAGTGACCAATGTGGGAATTTATTTTGCATGACCACTGTTACAAGGGTTTTTAAACATTGTTTCCAATAGGAGAGAAGAGGTAATGAGAGAAAGTAAATGTTAGTTAACTGAAAAAAAAATCAAGATAGAAAAAAAGTCATCCCTGAGGATACCATCTGCTATGGGTAACACCTAAAATCTTGAAAGGACCTCAGGAGATATTCTGGTCTCTTGGTAATGACTTTCTGCACCACGAAGAGCATATGGTTGTCTCTTTTCTTCTTGAAGACTTTCTGGAACAAAGTCCAAACCATCTTTTGATGATTTGTTCCAATGTTTCAACACCTTGAAAATCAAGAAGTTTCTCCGTATGCCTGATAGAAACTTCCCTTGGATGGTGGCCCCTAAAGAAATGCTAAGTCCATTTCTACCTATTCATCCTATCATGTACTTGAACAACCGTTTATCATATACCTCAGGAGAGAAATCCCTTATTAGCTTTATTTGCATTATTTGGAACATTTTAAAAGGACTTAAAAATAAAACATAGCATAACATACAAAGCAGGCATTAAAATGTCTTAAAATTAAGATTATGTGGCATTATAAAAAGAATACCAAAAAGTATTTCTTATTTCACCTCCTCGTTTTCCTCAACCTTTTCCTGTCTTTATCTCTTCTAGATGGTCAACTTCTTGAGAACAGAGTCTATGTCTCCCTACTTCCCTACACATAGCAAGTACTCAAAAAAGTGGGTATGCTGGATACACACTGGGATTAGATTGGTTTTATATAATTTCTGTGATTTGTGTGTGTGTGTGTGTGTGTGTGTGTGTGTGTGTGTGTGTGTATTACAGAAAAGAGATGAGATTAGACTTCTGAGTGTGGGTGAGTAGCATGAAGGTTGGGATGTATGTACATGGAGGACTAGCTCCTGTGGCGTGAGGGATTGGTGACCACCTTTTGCTCAACTTTCACTTTTGGCTCCAAAAAACTGCAACATGTAGAGCAATCACAGACTGGTAAAATCAACTCAGCAGAGGGGCTAAATCAGTTTAAGAATACCAGAGAGGACTCAAGCATGTGAAGATTCCCCCCAGTAGACTCTAAATGATCAACCTAGTGCAAATATCAATAATATGGAAATGGGTCTTAATCAATGACACATGTAAAAACCAGTGGAATTGCGGGTTGGCTATGGGGGAGGGGAGGAAGGGAAAGAACATGAATCTTGTAACCATGGAAAAATATTCTAAATTAATTAAAGTTAATGAAATTTAATTTAATTTTTAAAAATTAAATAAAATTTATTAAATAAAATCATTTTGAAAATTAAATTAAATTAGATTTTCCCAAAAAAAATGATTCCCCCCCCCAACAAGAGGAATGGGTCAATAAGAACAATTTGTTCCAGTGGTCATGAAGGCAGGCAAAGCAGGAGCTACAGAGCACTTGGAGCTTGGTTAGACATCAAAATCACCAAAGTCATCCACTGTATTCCAGGTCATCAACAGTCATCTTGACATTTGTCTTGCCTCTGGACTTGAAACAGAGGATGAGGCTGATGACTTTGGGCAACTTGGCCTCATTTAAATCCAATTCAAGTGCAAGGCAAGACATCACCCTGTGATGTCATCGGTCCTCTTCAAAAATGAGGGATGAACAACAGTGTGAGAGTGCAGAGAATCTGAAGGGGGAAGAGGAGAACTAGGCAGGAGGAGGTCCCGAAAAGGAGTAATATATCTTAACACCTGGAGAGAGTAAAAACCACTCGTCACTATCATTTTTCCCAGGGCTGACATTGCGCTCCTTTTGCCTGCATTGCTTTCTTAGGAAATGGGCCACATTCAATGCCCTATGATATAAATTGCTAGCAAATGAATTGCTACCCAAGGAGAGCTGACCCCCCACTGCCAGCAGCCAATGGTCTCAGTAGAAAACAGCTGGAGCTCCTGATGCCTGCCAGCAGGTCCTCCCCAGAAACTATGTGAACGCTCATATGGCATGATATGAGGGATGTCAGGATGCTCCTCTGCCCCCAGAATATCTTCCCTTATTGGTCTGCTTTTGAATCTTGAAATTCCTACATTAGCACAGCTCCCTCAATTGAAGGGAGGGGAGAGGAATCGAGGCCTAAAGGTGACTATTAAATTGTAACCAAAAAAATCATCCAACCTTCTATCATTAGCTCACCATAGCACAGATCAGTTTATCAAATTATCTAATTTGCATCATAAGAGGGAATAACACAACATAAGTCACTTCTTTCTGGGTTTCATTTCCCTCTGTCTCTAAATTCCAGGATTCTATGATTTATACAATGAGAGAAGATTGAACTAGATGATTGGTGTTTTCATGATAATATTCAATGATTCTAAATAAATTTTGAATGGGTTATCATAGCAAAGATAGATGGATATATTTAATACAGAAACAGAATAAAAGTACTGAACTTCTGAGCCTCTGTCCTAGCTGAAGAAATGCTACAATGGGGAGACACGTCAGCATACTGTCTACTTCAAAACTTTGCCAAGGGATCATCCTGATTGTTAAGGTTTGAGCAAATTGGATCAGAGTTATTGATTGGGGAGTTTCAGTCATTTATTCCAACTCTTCCAGTCCCCTATTAAACAGATGAATAAATTGAGACAAGTAAAGGTAATTTGCCCACCACCACACAACTAATCCCTGGCAAAGCCAGAAACCAGATCTCCTGAGTCTTTTGTTTGTTTGTTTGTTTATGTCCAGAGTTCTTTCCACAAAATCATACTAGTTTGGGGAAAGTCAGAAGAGCTAGAAAGTAAATGGCATAGCCATAAAGGAGATCAGCTGTAAGGAGAAGATGTCCTGGTAAAAGGATCACAGTTCACATAACTTGGGTGAAAGTCAGGGGGAGAACCTTTATTGTTATTACTAGCCATAGCAGAAAGAGATCTATCGATTGACATTTCTCTGTCAGCCAAGTCAGCTCTGAATACAAACAATTTCCTATGAATGTATGTACTACAGGAAGCTGAAAAAATGGTGGACAGTCAGTCCAAGTCTGCTGCTGACCTTGGAGGTAGGACAGAGGCTTACTAATCTGTCATTGGCCTCAGGGGAGCAGATCAACTTTGCTTGGCTCTATGGCTAGCAGAGCTGGGGAACTAAGCAAGAGGAAAAATGCAAATATAGAGTAGGGGGATGGTGTTCATTTTACACTGAAATGGAGGTTATTTTCAAGATAGACTCATTCATACTAGGAGAAGGAAAATGACAAGGCCATGCCACAAATGGAATAACCATTCAATTTAATAGAAAAGTAAAACTAGATGAAATGTAGGAGCTATGTTTTAGCAAGTAAATATGGTCTTCATTGAGCTGGAAGGGAAGAATAAGGAAAAAGACAGAGAAGGCAAGTCTAAAGGGTGGGAGAAGAAGAGAAGGGAAAATTCAGTTCAACAGACATCCAAGCTTACGTCCTGAAAGCAAGACAAAGATGAAACAAAACAGCATCTTTGACCTCAGAAAACTTCCATTCTAGTAGGAGAGATTATTTAATATTAAATTAAATAAATATCTGGAAAGATAGATGGCATGGTGGATAGAGCACCAAGCCTGTAGTCAGAAAAAATCATTTTCCTATGTTCAAATCTGACCTCAGATACTAGCTGTGTGACCCTGGGCAAGCCAAACTCTGTTGACCTCAGTTTCCTCATCTGTCAAATAAGTTGAAGAAGGAAACAACAAACCACTCCAGTATCTGCCAAGAAATCCCCAAATAGTTTCATGAAAAGTCAGACACGACTAAAGTGACTCAACAAACAACATGTAAACATATATATGAAAAGTATGAGCAAAATGCTTTGGGGAAAAATTAGGAAACAAGAGGAACAAAATATATCAATATGCATGAGAGGAGGAGATCAGGAAATACCCAGAGTGTTTTTCTCTCACGGACTCTCTCACATTAGATGTCCCATCAGCATCTCAAATACAAACTGTCTAAAACAGGATTCATTTCTCCCACCAAATTTCCTGCTCCTCCAAAATTCCCTATTTCTGATGAGCCCAATACCATTCTTCAAATCAAGATTTTCTATGACAGAGTCTTCCTTGACTCTCCCCTCTGCCTCATCACTCCCTGTCATGTCCAATCAGTTGCCAAGTCTTGCTGCTTCTACCTCCACAATATCCCTCATCAGAATTCTTCTTCTCCACTCATACAACCATCAACATAGTTCAAGACCTCATCACTTCTTGTTTGGATTACTGTAACAGCCTAATCAGTCCATCTGCTTCTAGAGTCCCCCTTCTTTATTCCATCCTCTACATGTTGTTATTGTCATTTTTAGTTGTGTCCAAATCTTCATGAGACCACTGGGGATTTTCTTGGCAAAGGTACTAGAGTGGTTTTTGTCATTTTCTTCTCTGGTTCATTTTACAGATGAGGAAACTGAGGCTAATAGGGTTAAGTAACTTGCCCAAGGTCACATACTTTCCTAAGTGTCTGAGGCCAGATTTGAACTCAGTATGAGAAGTCTTCCTGATTCCTGGCCCAGCACTCTGTGCCACCTAGCTGCCTTCTTAAGCAGATAGCAAATATCAAATAAATATGGAATGAAATAGAATGGAATAGGACAGAATGTGGAAATCTGGGTTTGTCCTGCCTAATGTACAACATGTTCTAGATATCATCACTGTGACTCAGTTTAGACATGTTAGTATTCTGCAGGCCACAATGTCATCTGAAGAACAACTACAGAATCCAGATTGGTGCTGCTTGGGACATCCTAACACAATCTGAGTAGAAAGGAGGCTTGGGGAGGGAGGTGATGCCTGATGGTTGGGGTTTCCATACAAGGTGTCATTCGAGGTCCTGTGTAGAACTGTTCAGTCACACTGGGAGCCAGAGGAGATGCTCTAACAACCTCCTCTCTACTTGTGTGAGCTTAAAGAAATTCTCCAGGCAGGCCAATAAGCCGGGGCTGTCAGTAAATTTGTAAACGTTATAAAAATTGAGCTCTTTAAAGGGTACTGCCAGGAAAAATAAAAAATGTAAATGTCTAGACAACTGGCAAGATAATTGAGAAAATTGTTGTGTGTTTTTTAATCCCTCCAGTGTCTGCCTCTAGTTAGATGCATTCTTCAGAGGAAACTAGGAAGAGAAGACAGTATACTCATTCTGGTATGGAAAAGAAACTCAAGTTGTCTGACTTCTCTAATTTTCCTATAATAGTGAAACCTGTTATTTCTTTCACTGCACCATATTAATTGACCATAGAGATCCCTAAACCTCTGTTTGATAGGTATCTGATAAAACTGCTTCACTTGAAGTCAACTCTCAATTATCTGAATGAAGATACTCTATTCTGAGGATTGTTTTGCATGCAATTTTAAATTCTGTCTTATCTCCTCTTTGCCACGTAGCCTTCCCATTTCCCAAAATTTGTTCAAGGCAAGGAAAATAAGTTCAAGTATCATCAAGAAGTAAACGTAATTACAAGATATAGATTATAGTCCCTTTGTACACTGCCTTGGTCAGATCACCTATGGAATATTGTGTTCTGATCTAGATGCCACAATTTAGAAAGGATATTAACAACCCGGACAGCTAAGTGGCACAGACTAGGCCAGACTAGAGTTAGGAAGATTTGAATTCAAATCCAGGCTTGGATTCAGTCTAGCTTAGTGACCTTGGGTAAGTCATTTAACCTGGTTTGCCCTAGTTTCTTCATCTGTCAAATGAGTTGGAAAAGGAAATGGCAAACCATTCTAATAGCTTTGCCAAGAAAACCTTAAATGTGGTCATGAAGAGTGGACATGACTAAACACAAAAACAAATTAACAAGCTGGGTGATGTCTGAAGGAAGATGGCCAGAATAGTGAAGGGTCTCAAGATCATGTCATGAAACAACCAGAGATGCTTAGCCTAGAGAACAGACTTAGGAAAGATGAGGTAGCTGATTTAAGGTATTTGAAGGACTATTACTTAGATGGATTAGACTTATTCTCTTTGGCCCTTAAGGGCAAACCAGGAACAATGAATGGGGTTTCTAAACAAGCAGATTTAGGCTTAATATAAGGAAAAACTTGCTAAAATTTAGAACTATTCAATGTCAAATGAGTTATCTTGGAAAGTAGTGGTTATCCCACTTATCCTCATTAGACATCTGTGAGCAGAGGCTGAAGGAACACTTGCCAGAGATGTTGTAAAGGGGATTTTCTTAGATTCTGCCACATTCGGATGGGTTTTCAAAAACTCTCTCCACATTCCTTGTCCTTGTACTTAAAAAGGATCATAGAATCACATAAAGTATTTAGAGAACCAAAAAATTCCAGAGCTCTAAAGATCTCAGGGTTCATCTAATCCAATTCATCCCTGACCAAAAATGCATTCTACAATATCAGTGACAAATAGTAGTTATCCAGTATTTGCTTGAAAGACTCCAGTGAGGGAACACTTACTACTGTCTAAGGCAGCAAGGCTCACTTTGGGACTGCCCTGGAGTCAAATGTAATTTGTTTTGGATAATTTACAAGCTCAATTTGTCTTGAAAAGGCAAAGGATTTGGGGCCATAAAACTGTGCATGCCCTTTGATCCAGCAATACCACTACTAGACCTGTAATCCCCAAAAGATTAAAGATAGTGGGAAAGGACTATATGTACAAAAATATTTATAGCAACTCTTTTTATGGTGACAGAGAACTGGAAACTGAAGGGATGTCCATCAATTGGCAGAATGGCTGAACAAGTTGTGGTATAAACTTGTTATGGAATGTAGTATAAACTATTGTGCCATGAGAAATGACAAACAAGATAAGTACAAAAAACCTGGAATAACTTATATGAAGTGATGCAAAGTGAAGTGAGCAGAACCAGGAGAAGATTGTACACAATAACAATAATGAATGATCATGAACTGTGAATGACTCAAATATTTTCAAGGCAAGTAAAATAAGTTCAAATATCAGCAAGACAAAAATGTAATTACAAGATATAGGTTACAGTCCCTCTGTACACTGCATTGGTCAGATCACCCATGGAATGTTGTGTCATCCAGATGCCACAGTAGTTTAGGAAGGATATTAACAACTCCAAGGTGTCCATGACAAAAAAAAAAAAAAAGGATATCCACTGCCAAAGAAGGAGCAGGCAGTTTGAATGCTGATAGAAATATAGCATTCCTCACTATCTCCACCACGATTTTTTCTCTAGTGTAAGCAATATGTGTCTTGTTTTACATTATAAACATGGAAATATGCATTATATGCTCATATATGTTTAACATATATCTTATTACATGACTTCTTTGGGAGGAGGAAGAATGGAAGGGAGGGAGAAAACATGGATTACAAAATGTCAGAAAAGAAATATTAAAAATTATGTTGACATGTAATCTAGAAAAAAAAGAAAAAAACATAGGAACCAGAAACTCTGGAATCACATCCCTGCCCTTGTGGTCAGGGAGGACTAACACCTCTGGTCTGAGGGCTTGCTGAGCCCTTTTAGGGCTATTTATCCACCTTTGATGTCCATCTTTCACCCAATTCTCACCTGTGGTTCCAAGAAGCTGTAGTATGCACAGCAGCCACACTTTGGTAAAACTGTCTGAGAGTAACAGACAATACATAAATCTATTCATGAGTTAGAGGAGTATCTACCCCCAACGCAAGAAGACTTCTCCCTGAGGAATGGGCAAATGAAAACGATGTGTTCCAACAGCCATGAAGAAAGCCGAAGACACTGCTGTGAAATACTTAGAGCTTGGTCAGAGATTGAAGATGCCAGGGATATCTACTAGGGACATTAACAGTCATCCTGGCTTTTGCCTTGCCACTAGATTTCCATCACTCTGGAAGACTGAAGCCAACTTTGTGCAACTCTACCTCACTTAAATACAATTCACACTCAATTTAAAACATTATCTGTGATATTGATCTTCAAAACAAAGGTGCAAGCAGCTATTTACTGGTTATGTGACCTCAGAGAAGTTACTTAACATTTGTTAGCTCCTCTGCAAAATGAAAAGGGCAAACTAGCTGATCTAAAAGATCCTATTTGTCTCAATATCCTATGATCAAGTTGGCAAGATCTAGTTTTAGAGATGTTGATTGAAGGACAACAGTAAATATAGTTCCATACTATATACTATTAATATATTGGAGCAGTACTTGCTCCTTCAACATGCTGCTCCATTCTTGTAATGTAAGCAGCATTATTCCACTAATCAACCAACTAACAAATCAACAAATAGTATTAAAGGTACTTCAGACTCTCTACGGATGGATTCTAGCCATCAGTGTACTGGAGTCAGCTCAACCAACGTGGTGGATCAAAGGTTAAATTTTTTCAATGTGAAAATGTATACTTTAGAAATTAGCAAATGCCATAAATCAGGATTTGATTTATTGTTTTGTTGATTATCTAGACTTAAGAAATGACGGATAAAATGTTAAAACAGATTAAACTTAAAAGTCCACCATGGGGCAGCTGGGTAGCTCAGTGAGAGTCAGGCCTAGAGATGGAAGGTCCTAGGTTCAAATCTGACCTCAGACACTTCCCAGCTATGTGACCCTGGACAAGTCACTTGAACCCCATTGCCCACCCTTACCACTCTTCCACCTAGGATCCAATACACAGAAGTTAAGGGTTTAAAAAAAATTCTTAAAAAAAGTCCACCATGCTTGTATTTTTTTTTCCTGGAGAACTGGTTGTTAAATATTTACCAACACACTCATCATTCTAGCTCTATATTTTCAGTCCTGATTTATGATCTAAGCTTTGGTCTTTACCATTCCCACCAGTTCTTCTCTTGGGAGGAACCTAGGTCAGTCTGGTAAGGGCTACAACTGGATACAATCCAATTTATGGTGCTGTATGACATCTCTCTCGTTTGAAAACCAGAAGAAAGGAGGAAATTGAAATGTTCCTGCCTAGGCAGACAATCCTACTTCTAGAAAGCACCCCCGTTTTAGAAAGTTTTCCTATCACCAAGGCTTAATTTGCTTCTTTGCAATTTCACCTCATTACTTCTACTTCTGACCTGTGGGAACAAATAAAACAAGCATAATCCTTTGTCCACAAGAAACCCCTTCAAATACTTCAAGACATCTAACATGTTCCCTATGAATCTCCTCTTTTCTAGACTAAATAAACCACGTTCTTTCAAATAACCTTCATACAGTAGATCCAAGACCCTTCACCACTCTGGTTGCCCTTCTCTCTATACTCCCAAGTTTATCAATATTCTTCTTAAATAGTGGCACCCAGAACTGAACATATCACTCCACGTAGGGAAAACTATTGTAATTTCTTTAATAATACTAATAGCTAACACATATAATATTTACTATGTGCCAGGCACATTTATAATTATTATCTCATTTGATCCGTACAACAACCATGGAAGGTGGGTGCTATTATTACAGATGAGGAAACAGAGGTAAACAGAAGTTGAGACCTGCTTAGGGTGATACAACTTATATCTAAGGCTAGACTTCCATTCACTGCACAGCATAGCTGCCCAGCTAATCCTGGAATCGACAGCTCTTGTTATATAGCCTAAGGAATACACCATTTACTCATTTGAAGTTTGCAGACCACTCAAACCCCTGATCTTTTTTTCAGAAAAAATTGATAATTTCCTCTCCTTTATTGTATTGGCAAAGCTGATTTTTTGAAACTTCATCTAAGACTTTTTATTCTTATCGCTACTGATTTTTCATCTTATGAGATTCTTCCCAAGCTCTGGCCCAGTGGTGTCAATCAAAGAGAAAGAAGGGCTGCTAAACCACACAAAGAGGTCCCTGTGGGCTGCATGTTGACTTATTTTTTAAATGTAATGTTATCTATGCTTTATTATATTTTTAATTATTGTGTTAAATATTTCCCTAATACAATTTAATCTGGTTCCAGTCACACTGGACTATGCCACAGGCTACATATATGACACTTTTACTCTAGCCTGTTAAAACCTTTTTTAGATCTTCACTGTTAATCAATAGGGTTACTATTTTTCCCAAATTTATCATGGGAAAATTTGATAATCCTACCTCCTAAGCTTTAATTCAAGGCATTATTTTAAAATTTATTTTTTTAAGCCCTTACCTTCCATCTTAGAATCAATACTGTGTATTAGAATCAATACTGCGTTTTACCACTCTTCTGCCTTAGAATCAATACACAGTATTCTAAGGCAGGAAAGTGGTAAGGGCTAGGTAATAGGAGTCAAGTGACTTGCCCAGGGTCACACAGCAAGGAAGTATCTGAGGCCGATTTGAACCCAGGACTTCCCATCTCTGGGCCTGGCTCTCAATCCACTGAGCCACCCAGCTGCCCCCTATTTTAAAATTTAAATAGCATAGGGCCAAACCCAGAACCCTATGGTATGCCACTAGAACATCCAAGCTGACTTTGAACTATTAAGAATTGTTCTCTAAGTCTGGCTATTCAACCAGATTTTGCTCCATCTCACTGTTCTGTTGTCCAGTCCATATCTCTCTTTTTCATAAAAATAACATGAGATAATTTATCAAATGTTCCTTAAAATCTAGGTAAACTCCTTCTGCAGCATTCTTTTCTCCCATCAATTTACTAACTGGTCTAAAATAAATTATAAATTTACTCTGTTGTGACTTGTTTTTGCTGAAATCACATTGGCTCTTTGTGATTAATATTTCTTTTTCTGGGTGTTCACCAGCCATTCCTTCAAGGATATGTGATGGGAATAAACAAGGTACTCACTGAACTGCGAGACCCTGAGCCATTTCCTATGGACTTTTTGATTGTTTTTCAATTGTATCCAACTCTTCATGACCTCATTTAGGAATCTTATGGGTAAAGATACTGGAGTGGTTTGCCATTTCCTTTTCTATCTCATTTTACAAATGAGGAAACTAAGATAAAATGGGTTAAATGACTTGCCCAAGGATACCCAGATAGTGAGTGTTTGAGGCCAGATTTAGACCTGTAAAAATGAGTCTTTTGGATGCCAAGCCCAGGGCTCTAACTCTATACCACCTAACTGCTCTTTCCAGGGCTGAAGAATTTTTCACATCAGGATAAGGAAGTAATTCCCCACTCACAACACTAAAAAGAACCTTCCACTTTGTAGTTTCCACTCTCACTTTTTTCCTTCTCTCCAGAATATGTAGCAAGGAATTCTTCCTCTGGTAATTCCTATGAAGTGAGGAAAAGTCTTTCCTCCTTCCACCAGTGTTAATAGTGGCTGCTCATCCCTGGTAGACATGGATTGCCTGAGCAAACCTGGTCCCAGACCTTGACTCCCTCTTCTGTTTTCTGTTTCTTTCCTTGATTATAGGACTGAATGACTAAACAGCAATCCTTTTTTATTTTTATTTTATCTTTATTTTATTCCAATAACAAGTTTGCACATAAGTTTTCCATGGTTCCATGATTCATTTGTCTCCCTCCCCGCTTTCAGAGTTGACAAGCAATTCCACTGGGTTATACATGTATTGTCACTCAAAACCTATTGGCATATTGTTCATTTTTGTAAAAGAGTAATCTTATGAAACCAAAATCCCAAATCATATCCCCAAATAAACAAGTGATAAATCATATGTTTTCATCTACATCTGAACAGCAATCCAGAGATAGACATTTCCAGCCTTGGAGGCAGCCTCACAAGTTTCAGAGTTCAGGAACTCCTTGTCCTTCGGTCTGTCAGCTGTGCTCTAGGAGATGTTCCATGTTGCTATTATAATGCTTCTCAGAAGAGAACAGAGAACATAACCATTAACAGGCCAATGAGCTCAGGGCAGCTAAGTGGCACATTGACTAGAGCACTGGGCCCAAGATCAGGAAGACATGAGTTCAAATCCAGCTTCAGACAATTATTTGCTGTGTGACACTGGGTCAGTCACCCTCTGTCAGCCTCAATTTCCTCAACTATGAAATGGGGATAATAATAGCACATTATCTTGAAGGGTTGTAAGAATCATATATGGTTATACTTGTGAAGCATTATTCTAGTTTAATATTTATCATGCATATTTCTGGTTTAATGGGGGATGGTATATTTAGTGGGTTAGCTGGTAAGAAGTTATTAGAGTTATCTAAGAGAACAGGTGCCTGGCAAAGAGTAGGAGCTTAATAAATATTTGTTCCATGTCACCTCCCCACAAACCCTGGCCTGGTCTTCCAGAAGATATAGACACACTTTTAGGGAGTTGTTCAAAGAGTGGAACATCAAGTGGAAGGTGTGAAATGGCTATTTAACAGTCCCACTATGTGCTCTATGTTTAAAGTATTGACTTTTCCTTACTTAGGTATCAACTTTCTCTGAGCTATTTTTGTTCTGTCCTCTCCATTCCAAAGACCATTTTCCTTGTTGGAGAAAACAGAAGCAAAATTAGAAGTAGCTCTGCCTTCTGTTTTCAGTAATTATCAATCTATCCATCCTGTACAGTAAGTAATACTATCCTTTCTTTCATCCTCCTTTTTCCACAAATCTAGCTTTTTAAAAAAGGTCTTGTCCTTTGCTTTGTTTACTGGCCTAAGGTCATTCTGGGCTTTAACTCCTTTGTCATAATTCTTGTAGGTCTGTGGCACACCTTTGTATTCAACTTTTGTTTCTTGTCCTTGCTTCTATATTCTGCATAAATCTCTTTCTTCTTAAAAAATCAAAATTAGTTTTAGAATTCCTTCCTCATCCACATCAGTTTCTCTTTTTTCTTCTAAAAAAGTATTATTTATTTATTTTTAGCTCCCCCCCACACTTTTCAATTAAGTTTCAAATTCTCTCCTTCCCTCCCCCATTCATACCCCACCCATTGAAAAGACAAACAAAGTGATATCAGTTATACTTGTGAACTCAGGTAAAATGTGTTTCTATATTAGCCATATCACCAAAAAATAAATAAAACAAGAAAATTATACTTTAGTTGGCACTCAAAGCCCATCAGTTCTGTCTCTGGAAGTAGTAGCATTTTTTCATCATAAGTCCTTTGGAATTATCTTGGGTCACTGTATTGATCAGAGTAGCCAAGTGTTTCATAGTTGATTGTCATTATAACATTGCTGTTACTATGCACAACAAGCTTCTGGATCTTCTCACTTCATTCTTCACTTTGCATCCATTCATATAGGTCTTGCCATGTTGTTTTTTTCTGAAACCATTCCCCTCATCCTTTCTTTTAGCACAATAATATTCCATCATAATCATATGCCTAACTCGTTCATCCATTCTCCAACTGATGAGTATCCCCTCAATTTACAATGCATCGCCACCACAAAAAGAGCTTCTATAAATATTTTTTTAACCTTTAACTTCTGTGTATTGGCTCCTAGGTGGAAGAGTGGTAAGGGTGGGCAATGGGGGTCAAGTGACTTGTTCAGGGTCACACAGCTGGGAAGTATCTGAGGCCAGATTTGAACCTAGGACCTCCCATCTCTAGGCCTGACTCTCAATCCACTGAGATACCCAGCTGCCCTCTATAAATATTTTTTGTAAATCTAGATCCTTTTCTTTTTTTCTTTGATCTCTTTGGGGAAAGACCAAGTAGTGATATTGATGGATAAAAAGTTCTGCGGTTTTATAGCCCTTTGGACAAAGTTTCAAATTGTTCTCCAGAATGGATCAACTAGTTCACAATTCCACCAAACGTTTATTTTATTGGTCAGTCACTTTTTAATCATGTCTGACTCTTTATGACACCATTTTGGGGTTTTCTGAGCAAAGATATTGGAGTCATTTGCAATTTCTTTCTCCAGCTCATTTCATAGATAAGGAAATGGAAGCAAAAATGATTAAGAAACTTGCCAAGATCACACAGCTAATAAGTGTCTAAGACCATATTTGAACTCAGGAAGATGAGATTTTCTGACTCTAAGCCCAGCACTCAATTTATTAGGATACCTATTTTCCTTCATCCCCTCCAGCATTTGTCATTTCTGAGAGATATGAAATGGTACCTCAGAGTTGTTTTTTTTCTTCTAATCAATAGTGATTTAGAGCATTTTTTCCCATATGACTATAGACGGCTTTGAATTCTTCTTCTGAAAACTCTCTGTTCATATCCTTTGACCATTAAAAATGGGAGGTAGAAAAGGGCATGTGGAGTGTTCAGAAAAGACTAGCGTCTCTGGTGTGAATGCCCACTAAGCCCTTTTCAAGGCTGATCATCTGCCATTGGAACCTACCTTCCACCCAATTCTCACCTGGTTCTCCAAGAAACTATCATGTACAGCAGTTATACTCCAGTAAAAATACCACAGCCAACAGGCTAAACCAGGCTAAGGGTAACCAATAGGCTTCAAACTCTAAGGTGAGTTAGGGAGGTGCCTACCCCAAGCATTTGAAGACTTCTCCCAACAAAATGGAAAAATGAGAACGATTTTCCAGTCATGAAACTGGCAAAAGCAGATGCTGTGGAGAACTTAAAGGTCGATCAGATATTAAAGACACAAGGTCATCTACTGAATTCCAGGCCATTACCAATCATCCTGACTTTTGTCTTGCCACTGAACTTGGATGATTCCGAAAGAGAGAGTGAGGCTAATGGCTTTATGCAACTCTGCCTAACATAATCCAATTCATGAGCAAGTCAAGACCACCCCACGATATCATTGGTCCTTTTCAAAACAAAAAAAAAATATATGAACAAAAACCAATTGTTGAACAGTTCTTATTTTTATTTTATTTTATTTTATGGAGAAAATAGATCATATGAAAAAAGTCATTAAAATATTTTTAAAAACAAACTAATTCTCCCTCTAGTTTAAGAACTTCTGCTTTAAAATGCCATTCATGGGGCAGCTGGGTAGCTCAGTGGATTGAGAGTCAGCCCTAGAGACGGGAGGTCCTAGGTTCAAATCTGGCCTCAGACACTTCCCAGCTATGTGACCCTGGGCAAGTCACTTGACCCCCATTGCCTACCATTACCACTCTTCCACCTAGGAGCCAATACACAGAAGTTAAGGGTTTCTAAATGTAAAAAATAAAAATAAAAAAATAAAAAATAAATAAAATGCCATTCAGTCTTTGATACCTCTTTGTAGACATTCCAGACTCTGAACTATACCAATTCACTTTAATGCAATAACATTCAGTTCACCAAATTTATATTAAATATTTATCTTTTGCAGAGTAGGTACTTAATGCACATATAGTGAATTGGTGAATCTTTTTTTAAATAGTATTTTATTTTTCCCCAATGACATGCAAAAATAATTTTTAACATTTAAATTAATTAAAATAATTTATTATACATATAATAAATTAAATTAATAATTTAATTTAATTTAAAATTTTTTTTCAGTTCCAAATTCTTTCCCTCCTTCCCACCCTTCCTTCCTCACTCCATCCCAACTTGTCCTACTTCTTCAGACAGTAAGCAACCTGATAGAGAGACTCTCATTTTTATAAATTTAACTCAGTTCTTTAAATATTTGAGAAATTAGACCTTTAACAGAGAAACTTGCTATAAAATTTTTTATATTATTTCATTGTCTATGGCACCTTTTAACAAAATGTAGTTTCCCTGATTTTTTCTTTTAATTAGGTCTATTTTTGCTTTTGCGTTGTCTGAGATCATGATTGCTACCTCTGCCCTCTTCATGTCAGATGAAGAATAATAGACTGCTCCAGTCCTTGATTTCAACTCTGTGTGTGTCTTTCTGTTCCAAGAGTGTCTCTTATAAACAACATATTATTGGATTCTAGTTTCTAATCCATCAGCTATCTGCTTCTGTTCTGTGAGTTACTTTGATTCATCACATTCACAGTTATAATTACAGTATATTTCTCTCCATCTTATTTTCTTCTGCTATCCCTTCTGAGAAGTCTATTTTGCTTCTGACCACTGCCTCCATTAGCCTATCCTCCTTTTTTATCACTCCCCTTTCATATCTCTATTACCCTCTTTCCCTCCTTTTTCCATATGGGGTAAGATAGATTTCTATATCCACTTAATTGTGTATATATATTCTTCCCCCTTTGAACCAATTTCAATGAGAGTGAAATTCAAGCATTTCCTATCACCTCCCTTTCCCTCTCCACTATAAAAGGTCTTCCTTATGTGCCTATTTTATATGAGAAAGATTTCCACATTCTACTTCCTCTATGCCCCCTTCCCAGAACATCACTCTTTCTTACCTCTTCATATTTTTTGAGATCCTTTCAACACAATTGGCTCACATTCATGCCCTTTATTTATACAGATTTCTTCTAGCTGCTTTAATAATGATAAAGTTCTTATGAATTTCATGTATCATCTTTCCATCTAAGAATGTAAACATTTTAATTTTATTGAGTCTCATGATTATTCTTTCATGTTTACCTTTTTAAACTTCACTTGAATTTTTTATTTGAATGGCAAATTTTCTATTCAGCTCTGGTCTTTTCATCAGAAATGCTTTAAAGGTCCTTTTATTTCATTAAATATTTATTTTTCCCCTAAAAGATTATACTAAGTTTTGTTGGATTCATGGTTGTATTTTTTTGTCGTCTTTGAACTTTGCCTTTGCCTTCTAGAACATCATATTCTAAACCTTCTATTTCTTTAACATGGAAGCTACAAAATCTTGTGTGATCCTGACTGTGGCTCCTCCATTTTTGAATTGCTTCTTTCTGGCTGCTTGCAATATTTTCTCCTTGACCTGGGAGCCCTAGATTTTTACTTTAATATTCCTAGGAGTTTTTCTTTGGGGATCTCTTTTAAGAGCTTACTGGTAGATTCTTTTGATTTCTAATTTTACTCTCTGGATCCAAAATATTGGGGCAGTTTTCCTTAATAAGTTCTTGAAATATGATGTTTAGATTGGGCAGATAGCCCAATCATTCTTAAATTATTTCTCCTTGATTTATTTTCCAAATCAGTTGTTTTTCCAATGAGATATTTCACATTTTCACTATTTTTTCCATTCTTTTAATTTTGTTGTATTGTTTCTTGATGTATTATGAAGTCATTAGTATTTATTTTCCCCATTCTAATTTTTAATGATTTGCTTTCTTCAGTGAGCTTTTGTACCTCCTTTTTCCTTTGGCCTATTCTACTTTTTAAGAAGTTCTTTTCTTCAGTGAATTTTCACACTTTTTTTTACCACGTAAGACCAATTATGGTTTTAAAATTTTAATTTTCTTCAGTATTTTTGTGTCTCTTTTACCAAATTAATTTCATTTTCACAATTTTTTTAAAAATCACTCTCATTTTCCCCTAATTTTTCCTCCACCACTCATATCTTTCTTTAACACTTATAAAAATTCTTGTTGGGCTTGGAGCCAATTAGCATTTTTTGAGGATTTACTTGTAGCTATTTTTACATTTTTGTCTTCTGAGTTCATATCTTGATCTTCCCTGTCACTGTTGTAGCTTTTTATGGTCAATTCCTTTTGTGTGTGTGTGGTTGGTTGCTCATTTTCTCAGCCTATTTCTTGACTTTGAACTTTATGTTAAAGTTCAGCTCTGTTCACCTGGAGTGGAAAGGCATTGCCCCTACTTCATGCTTTTTCATGCTGCTCTTTTCAGAGCTACTTCTAGAGATCTACAAGTTTTGAGTGATTCCAAGGCAATGTGATCCAGTGAGAGGTGTGGTCACTGCTTTCTTGATCTATACTCTGGTCTTTACCCAGAAGAGGCCCCTGCTCACTTGTAGACAAATGCTAGTGCTTCTCTTGGTTCTAGAATTGTAACTAGGTCCTCTATTCTCCTGCAGATGCCAAGTGCTAGTGCTGCTTTTTGCTTTGATACTGGGAACAGGGCTCCTACTCCCTCATGATCAATCACAAGCCTTATTCTCTGTCCTGGAACTGAAACTCAGAACTGGCAATAGAGTTGCCAATCAGTGCCCCATGTACCCAATGCCAACAAAGGGTCCCCCTTAATCTCTTTCTGACCTGTTGACCAACTCCCAAAGTTTCTACTGCTCCTGCTATGGCAGCCACCTCCAAGGCCCAGAGCTGCTAATTCTAGAAAGTGTTAAGGATTAAAAAAATACTAGGAAAACAAAAAGAGCCTTTAAAAAAAGTTATATTTAAAGCAAAAACAAGGAATAGATGGATCCTTTTCTTGAGGCAGATGGCATAATATTAACAGATGATGGAGAGAAAACAAAACTATTCATTTACAATTTTGTTTCCATTTTCTCTATTAAGGAGAATGATCCACACATTAGAAAGGGTAAAGCAAACACTAAAATTGAAGTCCAAAAGAGGTGATGAGATCATAAGAGAATGCCTTAATTCCAAGCTTCAAGCATCTGTGCTATCGTCCATGTGGGCCAACCTACTGATGAGTTTTCCTAAATATAAATAGAATGGTTTTCAGATGAACAATTTGCTTCATAGCCCACATCCTGGACTTTTTCTCCCAAATTTTTATTTGTAATGGCAGGCCGGGTCCACAGAAGGTAGCTACTATATCGCCTAAATATTCTGAGGATGGCCATGAGGAGTTGGGGGTATCATCTACTGCTGTAATTCACAAAACTAGACTTATAAGCTCCCCATCATCATCAGCTGATATGAGCTAGTCACTTAGCCTAAATTAGCTTTTAGAAATAGGTATTCTATATGGTGGCAGAGTTGTATGGTGGCTTAGTGGATAGAGTGCTGGACCTGGAGTCAGGAAGCCTCATCTGGGTCAGTCACTTAACCCTGTTTGCCTCCATTTCCTCATCTGTCAAAAGAGCTGGAGAAGGAAATGCAACTCTCTCTAGTATCTTTGCAAAGAAAACTATATGACTTTGGGCAACCACTTAATCCTATTTGCCTCAGTTTCCTTCTCTGTAAAATGAACTGAAGAAGGAAATGGCAAACCACTCCAGCATCTTTGCCAAGAAAATCCAAAAAAGGATCGTGAAGAATCAGACATGACTGAACAACAACATAGTTGGTACAAAATATTCCCCTCTAACACACATAAAAACAATTTTTTCAGTCTGTGACACACTATTATTTTTAAGTACAAATAAAATTCAGAGAAAAGTGAACTCAAACTTACATTATATATATATAGCAAAGGTGGTAACTCATAACTCCTGGAAGTCCTTTTGCTTTAGTCCTCAAGATATTCCCTTGAGGTGTGATGTAGCTTCTGTGTTGAAATCCTTGAAGATCCTTGAACTTTCCTTTCCTCAATGCCTCCAATCTGTTCTTAGGTCTTGATTCAGATCCTGGCATCAGCTGTTCTGGGGATACTGCTATACTGCTAATAGGAAAGTCAAAAACTTTTTGAACTTTCTAAGGTCACTCTATACAAGAGGTGAAAGAAAGACTGAGACTTGGACTGGGGCGCTTCTCCTCCCCTCCACCCATTCCCCAGCCACCTGAGCGATTCCTTCTCAGAAACATAGGTGAAAGGCTTCCATCCTAAACTATCAGACAATCAAATCTTCGCTGGTTTTTTATAGTCCCAACAGAAAATGATCAAGCATCTTCAACCGCTGTGAATATGCTTTCTATGCAACATCACTCTCATTCATTTAATAGCTTTCAAAGGTTGGGATTTTTGCAAACTACAAATGCTATCTCCTTCCTTTATAAATTACTTGACATAGCTTGCCAGAAAATTTATCGAGGGAAAGCTGTAAACTCCTTGAGCACAGACCCTATTATCTTTTCACCAAAATACATGCCTCAAGGCCATTTCTCTAGTCAGAGGTCAAGTTATTTAGAGATAAAGAGAACTCCATTAGGATTTTTGAGTCACCACATTATTTTTTCTGCTTACCTACTGCAATTTATTGCTTTATATTTTTTTGCTTTGCATCCCTAAATTGCTGAGATCTATCCCTGTTTCAGAAATTATGATTTCATAGATAATGCTCATTTCATCCCACATGGAGTTGTTGTAGTTGTTATTGTGATTATTTGGTAGCTTTCTAGTTCCAGGGACTATAGTTAATCCATTTACACATCCTAAGCAGAGATAAGAAAAAAGTGAGTGTTCTAATCCTATGTTCTTCTGCCTTTTTATTTTTAGCCAACCACTGCTCTAAAATTCCTGGGACCTGGAAAACTGAAATATCATTAGCATACATCAGAGATAGAACCTTTTCTGTATCAAAAGGGAAAACCTGAGCTTCTTTAGTGCTAATATCCTGCCTGAAACACACACACACATGCACATATGCATATATGTGTTGATGTCTATATATAGGCATACACGTATGTATGTGTGTATTTAGATACATATAAGATATCCCTTTCACATCTCAGGGATTAGGGACCTAACACCCTTGTGATCTGGAAAATCTGCATACAAATTTTGCCCCTCCCTTCACACCAGAGAAGTCTAAAGTTTTTTATGGCGTATTTATGGTACCTTATTGTAAAATTTGGGCTAAGTTTTTGGTCATGGGCTATATTGCTTCTAAACTTTTTCTGTGTCATCTGGTGGCATTTATGTGTCATCTGTGGCTATACGTTTATTCTTGTGTATGATTTTATACACACATTTATTTTATAATGCATACATACATAAATACACACACACACATATACAGGTATCCTTTCCACATTATAACTTTCCCCATTGCATTTTCACTATATCATGGGTCGGCATAAGGAATTAAATGGGAATTTGGGGGGGAGTTTTGTAGAAGCCACAGGCCAACCGATGACACAGAAAAAGTTTAGAAACTCAGAAATGCATAAAATATATGCACAATATTGTATAATATCAACATATTTTGTCTTTTAATACCACAAATATAGACAATTTCTTTTTTTCAGAATTAAAATAAGTAAAAAGTTGAATTTGCCAAAAGAATGCAAAAGCCAACAGATGACACACAAAGGCTAGAAATGTTAAAAGTTTAATAACTCAGGAGACAGCTGGGTGGCTTAGTGGATTGAGAGCCAGACCTAGAGAAGGAAGGTCCTAGGTTCAAATCTGGCCTCAAACACTTCCTAGCTCTGTGACCTTGGACAAGTCACTAGCCCTTATGGCTCTTCTGTCTTAAAACCAATACACAGGATTGACTCTAAGACAGAAGGTAAGGGTTTAAAATTTAATGAAAAGTTTAGTAACTCATAAATGCATGAACTGTGTATACTATTATGTATAATATTACCTGTATAGTATGTTCAGTATTATTCTCCTTGAATGTTTCTTTTTTTATTTTCATATTTATTCTGAGGGGTGTTGTTTCTTTTTCATACAGTATTTTTACTTTATATTGGTCTGCGTATAGTCTATAATGAAATACTTAATCCAAATTTTATAGTAAGGTAGTATCATCAATTCATAAAAGAAAAAGAAAACATTCAGACTTCTTCTCTGGTACAAAAAGAGGACCAAAAAAATTTTACATGGATTTTCCAGGTCATAGAGGGCATCATGGAAGGGATACCTGAATATGCTAGGAAGTGAGCTCTAGTTCAGTCTACCTACTTTTTAAGTGTCTCTTCTCTACTGCCATCAATCAGAGCCTCCACCAGCTCTCTTCCCCTCATTTAGGGTACTGCTTGCCCTTTGGATGTATTTTCTTAAGCCATCTCAGGAACAACCACACTCCACAAACTGCTCTGGGACCACAGACCACTCCCTGCCCTGCCCAGCTAAGCAGTGGAGCCCAAACTCGAGTTACTGATCTGAAAAGCCACAGCACCCCCATCTCCAGCCCTTCTGTGACCTCTGCTGGAGGCAAAGAATATCTTTCAGGAAACCTCACCGAGACCGTAAATATTGTGCAAGGACTATTCTCTTCTCTTTGGAGTGACAGTTGGCTTACCACGAAATCATTCACTCAGAGGCTAATTGCTGCTAAATGAAGGACATAATACAGACAAGATAATTTGATCAATTCATCTTTTCAGTTATTCTTCCAGATCCCAGAAAAACACTGATTTACCATCTATCCAATGAGCAGCGATTTTCTCAATGTCTTTTGCTTTCATTTATTGTGAGAACATTAGTAATGTTGTTGTTCATTCTTCTACTGGTGTAACAACTCATTGATCATTAGAAAAATATCTCAAGACAGGAGGTCCTAGGTTCAAATATGGCCTTGCACTTTCTAGCCTAATGTCCCTGGGCAAGTCACTGAACCCCAAATTGTCTAATCCTTACTTCTCTTCTTCCTTGGAACTGATACTTCGTATCAGTTCTAAGAGAGACAGTAAGGGTTTGAGGGGGACAAAAAAGAAAAATATCTCATATTTAAATTACTAACAATTTTTTTAATCCTTATCTTCCACTGGGATATGATGTCCACCAAGATCTGGGAAATCCATGTAAAATGTTTTGGCCCTCCCTTTGTCCCACAGAAGAAGTCTGAGTTTTTTCTTTTTTCTTTTATGAGGTATTAACAGTACCTTATTGTAAAATTTGGGTTAAGGGGGGCAGCTGGGTGGCTCAATGGATTGAGAGCCAGGCCCAGAGACAGGAGATCCTGTGTTAAAATCTGGCCTTCCAGCTGTGTGACCTTGAGCAAGTCACTTAACCCTCATTGCCATAAAAATAAATAAATGAATGAACAAATGAATGAATGAATGAATGAATGAATAGAATTTTGGTTAAGTATTTGGTCATAGGCTATATGTGGGTCGATGTGTAAAGTAAAAATACTGTATTGGTTCCGAAGTAGAAGAATGGTAAGGACTAGGCAACAAGGATTAGGTGACTTGTCCAGGGTCACATAACTAAGAAGTGTCTAATACCACATTTGAACCCAAGACCTCCTGTCTCTGGGTCTGGTTCTCTATCAACTGAGCCACCCAGCGGTCCCCTAAATTACTAACAATTAAATGAATGTTTAAAAATAGGATGATGCCTAATGTCTAAGCTTTATCCTAAAATCATGTGATTCTTCACATCCTCAGTCTCGTTTTCTGCCACTCTGCCAACGCCACTATGGAAGCAGAAAAATGGTGCAAAGGACTGAGGGCCATTTTGTATTCTTCTTCGTTTCATGGGTTGTGATGGATAAAGAATGTATCATCCGACGACTAGCCTACTGTTGAAGAGCCTTTTTGTATTTACCCAGGCTGTTCCTTGGACAGCAGACATCATTTGTCTTTCCAGCATGGCAGAAATTTGCCAAGGCTTGTGATCCATTGACATTGTTTTTAAGATCCCAAGATCACCTGCACAATTCCATTCATGCTCACAGACACATACATACTCACACAACTATAGGGGACGACGCAAAGGCTACAGCTGTCCAGGTAATCAGTCAATCAATCAACAAAGGATTTATTAAGGGCTTACTATGTGCCAGGTGCTGTGCTAAATTCTGGAGATACAAAGAAAGAAGTGAAATAGTTTCTGCCCTCAAAGAGCTTATATTTTAACGAGGGAGACAACATGAAGACAGACAGGTAAACAACAAAACAACAACAACAAAAAACAACAGACAGATAGCCATAGCTAAATAAGATAGACAAATTGATAGGTAGAAGATAAATGGATAGAGATAGACAGATAAACAGACAGATAGAGAGATGCATACATACATACATACATACATACATACATACATAGACAGACAGACTGACAGATAGACAGTCAAATAGCCAGATAGATAGATGGATGGATAGATGATAGGAAATATGTGTGATTTCACTGATATAAGGAAATCCCGGTGAGGAAATGTTTCTACCAATATAGATCATACCTTCTATTCAATTTATAGTCTTAGAGAATTTCCTTGTGTATTTTTTAAATCCTTACCTTCTGTCTTAGTATCAATTTTAAGACAGAAAATTGGCAAGAGCTAGGCAATCAGGGTTAAGTGAATTGCCCAGGATCACACAGTTAGGAAGTGTCCAAAACAGTTTCTTAGAGTATTAAAAGGGTAAGTGACAGGGGCAGGGGCAGCTGGGTGGCTGAGTAGATTGAGAGCCAGACCTAGAGGTGGGAAGTCCTGGGTTCAAATCTGGCCTCAGACATTTCCTACCTGTGTGACCCTGGGCAAGTCACTTAATCCCCTTGCCTAGCCCTTACCACTCTTCTGCCTTAGATTCTGAGATGGAAAGTAAGGTTTCAAAAAAGAAGAAGCAGAAGTGACTTCCTAAAGTCACATAGCCAGTATGTGGAAAACAAATCAGGACTTGAACCCAAGTCTCCTGGGTTTCAATCTTGCTATCAAATATACCATGATTCCTTACCTATAAATATATAGATATGATTAGAGATAGATACACACTGACAAAATAAATACAAGGTAGTTTGTAGGAGTGCATTCATGGCTGGATGATTCAGGAAACAATCATATAGAAAGTGATGTTTAGGGTTTTCTTAAAAGAAATTCCAGAGATCCTAAGAGATGAAGATGAAAAGGAAGTATATTCTAGATACATAGGAAGAGCAATCAAGAAGGCTAGGTCCTGGGATCCAACTGCCCAGGAATTCCTCTCCATCCAAGAGAAGACTGGAACTCTTCCCACTTGGTCTATGTAGCTCCCCCTTGCCATGGCTGTTGTTGAGAGCTTACACCACTGCCTCTCCAAGTCCAAGACTAGGAATTCAGCATCATTTAAAAACTCTCCTCTGGACTATGTGGGTGATTAAAAGGCACATACACTTCTGCCAAGGGTATCTCCTGGAAGGTAGCCATTAGGGGCCATTCCCCCACCCCTATCCTTATCCCACCCTCTACAGACCCAGACCTGCTTTTAATTCTATTGCCCCCTACAGGAGAAAGGCCAAAAGATAAAATGACAATCTGACGGCTCACTTCTTAGGTATAGAGTCTGGCACAAAAAAGGTGCAGTAGTACCTTAACACACAAATTTAATTAGTTCCATGGCCAAGCTCGTAACTCAATTTGCTTGTGTGTCAAATTGAATTTCCCCATTTAAATTAATGGAAATGCAATTAATCCATTCCAGCCCCCCAAAATACATGAATTTTTTGTTTTATATGCTTTTAAATATGAAAATGTACTTTGTAAATAACAAATAAGTATATTTATAGATAACAAAGAATGTAAAGAAATAAACTTGCTTATAAAATGTTATTTACCTGCAAGGTCAGGCGAAGATGCTGGCAGAGAAGGTTTTCATTTTCATTTTGTGTGCTTAACATAACTTACTCTCTACACACATAATACCACATTTAAATGCAAATTTGACCTTACATATTACTCATGATATGTAACTTTATTGCTAAACTTAATTACTATTTTTAACTTCACTTAATTATCATCATTTTCTTCATTGAATTCTGGCTGTTTTGTCACACTTTCCTCAATTTCACTTAGAGGCCATTTCAACAAAAACCTTTCCATAGAAGTTTGTTTCTTCCTCCCTTTCAGAACATTTCAAAAATGTGTGAAACAAGTGTCATTACACAACTCCAACACACAACCTGTTGCAACTTTTCTGAGTGTGTCTTTTCAACAAACTGTTTAAATTTTTTCCCCAAATCCTCAACATTTCCTTAATCTCCCTTGTACTCGATACCTCATCCACCTCGCACTCCTCCCAAGGGTGGAATCTCATAATTCAAATATCTACTTATTGTTTAAAGCAAAAAATTCTGATCATTGGGGAATGGCTGAACAAACTGTGGTATCTGTTGGTGATAGAATACTATGCTCAAAGGAATAAAGAACTGGAGGAATTCCACATGAACTGGAACAACCTCCAGGAATTGATGCAGAGTGAAAGGAGTAGAACCAGGAAAACATTGTACACAGAAGCTGATACATTGTGGTACAATCAAATATAACGGACTTCTCTACTAGCAGCAATGCAAGAATCAAGAGAAAGGCTGAGAGACTTATGAGAAAGAAAACTAGCCACATTCAGAGGAAGAACTGTGGGAGGAGAAACAGAGAAGAAAAACAACTGCTTGAACACATGGGCTGATGGGGATATTATTGGGGATGAAGACACTAAACAATAACTCTAATCCAACTATCAATAATATGGAATTAGGTCTTAATCAATGATACATGTGAAACCCAGTGGAATTTTGCGTCAGCTATGGGGGGCTAGGGGAGTGTGGGGAGAGGGAAAGAACATTAAACATGTTACTATGGGAAAATACTCAAAATAAAAATAAAAATTTTTTAAATAAATAAATGAAATTGTGATCGTGACTGTTCATATCTCAAATTGCTTGTGACTTAAGGTGCACACGTATCAAGGTACCACTGTACTTAATAAATGCTTATCTATTATCAGTGATCCAACACAAAGCAATGACTTCTATACAAAGTCCATGCCAAAAGAGTCCTGGCTAGTCAATTTACCTTGAACACAAAAGGATATTCCATTCACGCTGTTGCACTATCAATCCATCTTAAGGACAACCTCAAACTTATCCTTTCTTAGCAAGGTTACTAAACTAGCAGATGAGAGCAATTTATAAAGTTTATGTATATTTTAGCAAAGCATTTGATAAAGTATCTTACATTCTTCTTGTGGGAAAGATGGAACAATGTGAAATAGAATATGATATAATTGATAGATTAAGAATTGGCCAAATGACAATGAAGCCTGGGGGCACAGAAGATACAGCCCTTGGTTTAAAGTCAGGAAGATTCATATTTCTGAGTTCAAATCTGACCTCAAACTGTGTGATGCTAGGCAAGTCACTTAAATGCATTTGCCTTGGTTTCTTCATCTGTAAAATGAGCTGGAGAAAGAAATGACAAACTACTTCAGAATCTTTGCCAAGAAAACCCCAATTGGGGTCATACAGTCAGGCAATCAAAATGACTGAAAAAAAATATTGAAAAGAGAATTAACAGCTTAGGAAAAGAGATGCATCACCTTACTAAAGAAAATAACTCCTTGAAGATTAAAATTGACCAAATAAAAGCCAGTGACACCATGAGACATCAAAAAATATTTGAAGTCAAAAGATCTAAAAAAAGAAGAAGTAGAAGAAAATATGAAGTATCTCACAGGAAAAACAATTGTCCTAAAATCTACACAATGGTCTAATACACTATAATCAGAAAATTACTTCCTTTGTTCTAGGAACTATAGTTTGTTTTTTAATAACATTTATTTATTGTTGTTGTTATACTCTTTTTTACTTTTTTTATTTAGAGTATTTTTCCATAGTTACATGATTCATGATCCCACCCCTCTCTGAACTGCAGTTTTATTAAAGCAGACTAAGATTGTAAGATAAATGAAGTAAAATTCTTTATAGACCATAAAATGCTATGTAAGTGTAATGAGGAGCTGAGGCAATCTCCCTATGGAAGAGGCTTGAGAGCCTGCTCTTGGAAGGGCATGACAACATGGAATAGAAATACCCTAATTTCTGGAGGGTTGTGATTCTAACCTCTCAAATATGGTGGTTGTCTCTAATACCCCTTCATCTCAAAGTAGCAGAAGCAAAGGCCAGGGGTCCCCCATTTGCTGGCCACATGTCAGCCTCATCACAACACCCCAGAGGACCTTTCCTCTTATCTCTCACCCAAATAGCAGTGAGTTAAGAAAAGGAACTAAGTAAATGCAAGGTGCTAGATATCTAGTGTTGTTTGGAATGCACCCCAGGCCTGTCTATTCAGCTGCCCAAGAGTCCATCTCCTTAGTACCTGGGTTGCAGATGCCATTCAGTTATGGAATGTTTGTGCTTGCTCTAAATTGGAGAGCAGGGCAATTCTATTAGCCAGTAAAGTGCCTTCCCAGAAGCAGGCTCCTCAGCCTCTTACACATGGAGGGTTGTATCGGCTTTCCCCTGTCCCCTTCCATGAAATCAGTTATTTGTTATCATAGTTAAATTAAAAGGAGTGGGAAGGGAAGGTCTTTTCCCCCTTAAACTGAGATTAAGGCTGGTCCCCCACTACCCATTTGGTGTTTTGACCAGAAGGAGAGGACTTGATATTTGCACGGGTTCAATTTTATCTTGTTAGTTGAAGCCCCTTATGCTAGCCTGTCACTACTCTCTGAACCTTAAATTGAATTCATTGGCTTTTCCCTTCAAGCTTTGTTTTACTGGCAAACTTGATTAGAAAGCCTTTGTCTTCAACCAGTGTGTATAAAAGTGTTCTACAGGGTAGAGCCTATGGAGCCTGGAGACATACCACTAGAGGCCTATCTCTAGCTTGACACCAACCCATTAATCAACATTCTTTGAATTTAGCTGCAAATTCAGCCACAAGTACTCTCATTCAAATACATCTCCAAGACATCTTGTCTTTAAGGATGATAGGATCATAGATAGAGAGCTGGAAGGAGCCTAGGAAATTATTTAGTCCAACTCCTTCATTAAAAAAAATATTTTATTGGTATATTATATTTTTACATCATCTATGACTGCCAATAGGTTCCTCTCCTCTCTTCTATCTAGCAAACCGTTCCTTGGAACAAAGACTAAAAAGGGAAAGAAAAGAAATAATTCAGCAAAAAAATAAATAAATAAAAAGGAAAAGAAAGAAATCAGCAAAACCAACTCCCTCTTTGATTCTTTTTATTTTTTTGTTCTGACACCAAATAAAATGAGTATTTACATATATACAAAGTAGAAGAGAAAAGAAGGATTGTATATGAAACTGAAAATTGCTAATATGCACAGCTTGCCTTTCCTTTTAAATATATGACAAATCCCACATGTAGCTTTCAAAACTGTCTTGCTTGTCTGTGTTTCCTTCTGGCCTGCCTTCTGTTCTTTCCTGTGTATTCATATAGATATGAATATATATTCACATATATTCAAATATATTCAATGAATCTCCTATCTTGGGTGGGGGAAGGGGGAGGGTGGACAACCCATTATTTTCTTCCATTTCCCCTCCCTTCCCTCCACCAATTAAAAAAAAAAAGAAAAAGAAAATCCTTGTAACAAACGTGGCCAGTCAACTTCCCTCATTGGTCACGTCCAAAAATGTGTCATTTCCCCTTAAAACACTGCATCTCCCTATTTTGCCTGATCTGGAAATACAGTGACTCCCTACAGACCTATGTCCACTCTGATCAGCCCAGGAACTTTGACCTGTTCCATTTTATGACCTGAATTTGTGCTCTTCTTTAACCCACTATTGATGAGAGCTCACCATATTAATGTCGAATTTGATACAGTCACCAGATTGGTTTAGCCCACTGCAGCTCAAAACTCTGCAAATTCAAGCAATCCACCCTCCTCAGCCTCTCCAGTAGCACAGGAATATGTCCCCCAGCCTTGCTAAATGTCTCTTTCTGAACCTCGAATCCACCTCTCGACCAGGAGATTAGTAACAAACTTCATCATCAGTGCTCTGGAATGATAAACCCCCTCAACTGCTGAGGAAACTGAGGGAGAATCAGTAAGGCTAAATAATTTGCCTAAGGGTCAAAAAGGTAGGGAGTAAGGGTAGCTAGATAGCACCATATCTAGAGGAGGGGGAGGTCCTGGGTTCAAATCTGACCTCAGATATGTCCTGGCTATGCAACTCTGAGCAAGTCATTTAAGCCCAATTGCCTAGCCCCTAGCCTGTGACGATGTTCTGTCTTAGAATTAACACTAAAACAGAAAGTAAGGTTTTTAAAAAAGAAAAAAAAGTAGAAAGTGGTAAAGGCAGGATTCAAATCCAAGTCCAAAGCCAACAAATAACTCTTTCCATAGTTGCCAAGTGATTTTGCTACATACCTTGCTAAGGATAAGTTATTCTCTCTATATGTTATTTCGCTGATGCATTTTTTTCTAGTACTTCAAAGTTTTAAGATTTTATCTGTATGAGTACTTGCTCAGTCAATGAGAAAATACCATGATCACTACCCCTCCCACCCTAGCCTTAGTAGACAATTCATCGAGTTGCTATGATAAAAAAATAAAAATCATTCCCCGGTTCCAATCCTCCAGAAATAAAACTTACCATATTTAAGTAGTTTGGACCACAGATGATTGATGTACAAACTCATCAACCCACCCAAGACAGAAGGCTCTCTAGCGTGGTAGGGTCAGCCCATATCCCTTAAAGACCAAGTGCCAGAGGAGGCAACTGGGTAGCTCAGTGGATTGAGAGCCAGGTCTAGAGACGGGAGATCCTAGGTTCAAATCTGACCTCAGACACTTCCCAGCTGAGTCACCCTGGGCAAGTACTTGACCCCCATTGCCTAGCCCTTACCACTCTTCTGCCTTGGAGCCAATACACAGTATTGACTCCAAGAAGGAAAGTAAGGGTTTAAAAAAATAGATAAATAAAAATAAAAAAATAAAGACCAAGTGCCACCTTCATGTCATGGCAAGTCACTGGAGAAGAACTGCCAATCAAGTCATATTCATACACACACACACACACACACACACACATACACAAACACGAAGAAATGACATTAATCTGAGCCACTCTGTTCTTACTAAACTCATGCTGCAGCTGGGCTTTCCTCTATTTTCCCAAAGACATACCTGTGTTAGTACCTCTCTCACTGCTAAGTCTAATGGATTCCAAGCCAATAGCTTGCAACCGTTCTTACAACCACAGGCAATAGTGATGGCCATAAATAGATGTATCAAATACCTATATCTATACTGGAAATGCCAACACATTTCCTTATGGTGTAACTTCACCTTTTCCCTTTTATTCTATTTGCATTTGAGTTTCTGTAGCCTCGGGACTATAGAAACATCTCAGGGAAATCTCTCCCACAATGGCCTAATTTTTTTTAATATAGTATTCCATTTAGGAAAATATATATGTATATATATATATATTAGTATGTACTTTCAATATGTGCATATTGTCTTTAAAATGAATTTCATGAACCTCCAGAGAAAGATTTGATGGACTTTGAACACAGATCAAAGCATACTTTTTTCATGTCATTCTATTTCTGTGTATTTCTATTTGGGGGTTTTGGTCGCGTATGAGTATTCTCTCACAACATGACAATGTGGAAATGTGTTTTGTATGATCATACATGTATAGTCCAAATCAAGTTTCTTGCCTAGGGGAAGTAGGGAGGGAAGATAAATTGGTAGACAATTTGGATCTCAAAGTTTCAGAAAATGTATGTTGAAAATTGTTATTGCATGTAACTGAAAGAAAAAAGTTTTTCATATTTTAAAAAATAAATAAATTGTATACATACCATTCTGTGCCAATAATTATACATAGCATGAAACATAAAAATAGGAAATATAACAGTTTGAGATAAAGATAAAATGATATTTGATATTAGTGTCAATATGGAGCCACTGAAGAGAAGGAGATAGGTGTGAGTGAGGAAGAAGTCAAGATGAGATCTGGCAACTGGAAGGCTGTGGAGGAAGAAAGAAACCCCAAGATGGTGAGATCATGGATGACTAGAAGGCTAGCAGTGCCTTCAACAGGAATAAAGAAGATTGGCATCTGGGTAGATCTGAAGGAAAGATGATACAAGTGATATCTATGATGAAGCACATAATGCATCCTTCAGGAAGTTAGGTGGAGGAACTGATAATGGAATCAAGAAGAGCTGATTTCAAATCCAGCCTCACTCACCAGCTAGGTGACATTGGGCAAGTTGCTTAACCTCTGTCTGTCTGCTTTGGTCTCCTGATCTCTAAAATGAGTAATAATAGTAGCACCTATCTTAGTTGTTTTAAGGATAAAATGAGGGGTTCAGAAAGCATTTTGCAGAACCTTAGCTATTATTGTTATTGTTTTTATCCTGTGCATTTTCATCTGTCCCATCTAAAAGGAAGGAGGTGCATGTAGAACCTTTACTCAGCAGACACTGTCTCTGATCATAGAACCTACCTCCTGAGGAGATGCATGCTACAGCCAAGAGATGATTTGGGACATGGTGGTAGGGATGCTGAGGGTGGGATTGGGAATTTCCAAATGGTACCTTCACACTACTGCTGGGGGATCTCTGGATTAACAGTTGGGTTGTAACTACCCTGAGGGGCCAGTTGGTCGAGACAGTCCATAGCAAAGGGAGGGGATGGGTGGGAGACTGTTGGTGGGGACTGGGTTAGTTGTAGAAGTGATGGAGGTAAGTCTCATTATTCTTTGTTGAAGCAAGAGGGGGGTACAACACATCTTCTTACCCTCTTATTGGTGAAACACATACTCCTTGACCCTAGGTCCTTATTTTGGAGACCAGCCCTCAAGCAGGCTCTACCAGCACCCTCTTTTACCCTTGCAGCATCCCATTCTCTATCCTCCACAAAAGTTACACACGGATCTTGAAGAGCTTGGGAATTCAAAGGCAAAGGCATTATGGTTAAAAATAGTGATGTGGCTTGTGTCCCTGCTCATTTCAGGTGTCAGTAACTAGTGTGTTCCTATTGTTCAAGGGGGACACTGAGCACAGTCATATGCCTCCACCTCTAAATCATAGCATTTACAGCTGGAAGCAACTCTATAAATCACCTAGTCCAACCCTTTCATTTTACAGAGAAGGAAACACAAGCCCAGAAATAACACAGGGCCAAGGACCCAAGGCAGACCTTAGAGGCCATCATCTAATCCATCCCCCCTCATTTTACAGCCCAAGGTGATTGGGTGTTTTGCCCAAGGTCACAGAGCCAACCGAAGCCAAGATTTGAAGCCAGTTCCCCCACACCAGAGCCAGGGTTCTTTCCGCCACCCTGCCACATTGTCTCCTAGCTTCTGACTCCAGTGTTCTCTTTATTTAGCGAACAAAAAAGTGAATGCAATCACAGATGCCATTAAAAGAGGCACTGCTGTTGTTTGCTTTTTTCTAGGGTCACTCAGCTAGTAAGTGTCTGAAGCCAGATTTGAACTCAGGAAGAGGCGTCTTCCTGCATTCTAGCCACTGCACCACCTAGCTATCCCCAGTAACAATAATGATAATCATAATACTAATAGACAACAAATATTTAGTGCTTACTATGTGTCAGACACTGTGCTAGATGCTTTATAATTATTGTTTCATTTAATCCTCACAACAACTCTGGAAAGTAGGTATTACTATTATCCTCATTTTAAAGAGGAGGAAACTGAAGTTAAGTGACTTGCCCAATGCCACACAGCTAACATGGATCTGAGGCCAAATTGAATTCAGGTACAGCATTCTCTCCCTAAGTACAGTACTTATTGTCTCCCTCAGCAGAAGGTAAGTACAGATTATTTCATCATGGCCACTGAAGAGCTTGAAAATTAAAGGCAAAGGCATTGTAGTTAAAAATAATAATGTGACTTGTGTCCCTATTCATTTAGCATCTAGTCCAGGGCCCTGGATATAACAGGTACTTAAATGTTTGTTGACTTAATGCTTAGTAATAATTTTTTAAATAAAAAAAATCTCAATGGCAGGTGAGTATTTGCCCTGCCAACTCCAATCTGTCCACTAACTACTCATTCTGTTTCCTTGTTGTTCTAATCAGTGTTTCCATGTCTTTGCCATACCTATATGCATGCCATTATCTGTGCCCACTCAAAGAATGTCTGTTCTATGTCTTTATGGAGAGAGGACTGGGCTTAGAGTCAGAAAGACTCACATTCCTAAGTTCAAATCCATCCTCAGATACTTCTTAGCTATGTGACCTGGGCAAATCATTTAACCCTGCTTACCTCGGGTTCTTCATCTGATAAATGAACCAGAGAAGGAAATGGCACACCAATTCTTTGCCAAGAAAACCTCAAGTGGAATCATGAAGAGTTGAATGTGACTGAAATGACTGAGCGACAACATGTCTCTACTCAGAGGAGAAGGATGATTCCCCCAATAGCATCAGGGCAGAGTGGGTGGAGTGCTGGATCTAGAGAGCCAATAAGACCCAAATTGAAAACCAGCCTCCAATATTTGCTATCGAAATGACCTTGGGCAACTCACTTAATCTCTGATTGCCTCCATTTCCTCATCTGCAAATTAGAGTTAATAATAGTACCTTCTTCCTAGGTTTGTTGTGAGGCTCAAATGAAATTGTAAAATATTTTGCAAATCTTAAAGGGCTATAGAAATATTTTTTATCATTTTATCATTATATTTTGTTAATGTCTTATCTTCCATCTTAGGATCGATTCTGTGTATTGGTTCCAAGGCAGAAGAGTTGTAAGGGCTAGCCAATGGGAGATAAGTGACTTGCCCAGGGTCACACAGCTGGGAAGTGTCTGACATCAGATTGGAACCCAGGACCTCCCATCTCTAGGCCTGACTCTCCATCCACTGAGCTGCCTAGCTGCCACTACATTTTATCATTATTAATGTTCTTCTAGCCTCTTTTTTAACACTTCCAGTGACAGGTAGTTCATTCTCCTAATAGGAATCGCATTCAATTGTTGGGGAGTTCTAATTACTTGAGACTTCTTTTTATGGAGTAAAATCTTCTTCCCTGTCCAAAAAAAAAAAAAAAAAAAAAAAAAAGACGAACATCTTCATTTTTCTGATAGAGAAACTGGGGCTGAAGATGTTTAATTGATTTATATGTCATGACCCAATTGATCCTCTTTGGACTCTCTGGAGGTGCACAACAAAGAGAAACCTTGCTTTCACGTGTACTCCTGAGGCTTTCTTTTCAAAATCTTGTCTTCCAGCATCCCTTGAGCCTTTGTGTCTCAGTCCCCGCCTCTGTGACAGTCTGAAGACAGGCTGTCCAGCTCATCAGCATGGGCGGGCACGTAGAATGTCAGTCAACTGAAATAGACCAACACCGCCACCTGGTGGGAGGACGGAGACTTTTTTCTCTTTTTTTTTTTTTTTGTATGCAAATTTCAGCTTTTTACAAAAGTTTACTTCAACTACAACTAAGCAAGTCTCATGTATTTACTTCAATAAAATTATTCAGTGCCTACCAGGTGCTAGGCACTGGGGATAAGGAGGCAAAAATCAGGATAAGACATTCATTGAACAAATGAGCACCCCCACTGACTATCAGAAAGAGCCCTGGGCTTAAATGAAGGAAACCTGGATTTCAGTGTCTCAATTTTGCTTCTATCTGTATGACATTTTGCCTCTTTGTACTTAAGTCATCTAAGTGGACCAGAACTAGAGTCAGAAAGACCTGAGTTCAATTCCAGCCTCAAAAACTTCTTGACAATGTGATCCTGGACAAGTCACTAATAGGGTCAATAACAGCACCTACTTCCCAGAGTGTTGTGGTATGGATATAATATTTGCAAAGCACTTAACACAGCACTTGACACATAATAGGGCCTATATAAATACTTATTCTCATCTCTTTCCCTTTTATTTTGGTTTCATCATTCATAAAATGAGAATGTAATGTCGAGCTAAATGATCTCTGGAGAGATTGTTATGACACGTCTAAAAGGAAGTAGCAATCACAGCACTGAGGTATCAAAATCAGGTCATGCCAAGCTAACAGAATCTTTTTTGGCAAAGTTACTCAATCAGGACAGACCTTAAGCCACTGAATTGGTGGAGTGTCTATCCTAAACCGGTGAAAACTTCCACTGAAGGAATGTGTAGATGAGAAAAATTTATTCCAATAGCCATGAAGGCAGCTGAAGAAGGCTTTGTGGAGTATTTAGACCTTGGTCAGGCATCAAAGAAGCCAAAGTCATCCACTGCATCCTGGACCATCACCAGTTGTCCTGGCTTTTGTCCTGCCACTAGATTTGGATGACTCTGGAAGAGAGAGGGAAGCTGATGACTTTGTGCAACCTTGCCTCACTCAAATCTAATTCATACATGAATCAAAACATCACCCCCAATATCATTGGTCCTCTTCAAAACAAAGACTCTTTATTACCTCTGTCCAGGACACTGGGAGAGTTGTCAGCCCAGGGAAAGGAGATGAGAATTAGAGTCTGGGCTTCCATTCTCCAGAGCAATTTCCCACTCTCATTTCAAGGAGGTACTCTTTTCATAATATAAATTTTGAACTTAACTATCAGTGAGGTCCAACAACCATGAAGGCAGCTGAAGCAGGTACCATGGAGCACTTAGAGCTTGGTCAGACATGGAAGATGCCAAGGTCATTCACTGTATCATGAGCCAATGCCAGTCATTTTTCACTTGTCCAGCTACTGGCCATGGATGACTAGGGAAGAGAGTGAGGCTGACCACTTTGGGAAACTCTGTTTCACTTAAATCCAACTCAAGAACAAGTTAAGACATCACGACTTGATATAATTGATCTTCTTGGAAAACAAAGGACAAATAACAACAATCAATGAAACCAAACATACAAAAGGAACACAGACTTCTCTAAACCAAACTAATTAACTGTCAAAGGTAGTTACATTGTATCCTCTCCCAAGTCTGTTTGAAATTTTGTTACATTCAGTTTTGTTTTCTTCAAATACACAGGTGTTGTTCATTTGAATACAGTTTTGGTTCTGCTGATCTCACTTTTATCATTTTTTAATTTTTAAAAATTTTTAAATTTTAATGACAAATTTCCACAAAAGTGTTCCAAGTTATATGATCCTTATTATCTTCCTTCTTTCTTCCCCCTCCTCTCCCAGAGCTGGCAAGCAATTCCATCTAGGTCAGTGATGGGCAACCTTTTGAGCTTGGTGTGTCAAAATTCACCCAAAAACAGAGCATAACTCAGGTGGTGTGTCACTTCGAGAAAAAAACCATAATTTCATGATATTTATAGTTTAAATAACAAAAATGTATAATTATAATATATAACTATATTTAATAAACCAAAAACTAATTATTTAACTTACCTGCTTAGTGACTTCTTTGTTCATCTGTTTGTCAGTTTCTTTTGTTGGTCTTGATATTATTTAACTTGTGTGGGGTGCCAAGAACTAAGATAAGTGAGGGGGAGGGGGAAATCTTTAACTAAACTGCCTATTAGTGACTTTTTTGTTGCTGTATTTCATTGGTTAATGAAAATTCATTTAGCTGCTAAATCTTCAATTGAAGGTTGGTATTCTTCAAGCCCAAGCAAGTGCTACTAACTTCATCTGTCAATCTGTTTCTTTTGTTGGTTTTGATATTACTTAACATCTTACAAAAGTACGTAGAGGGAAAAATTGTGAGTAAAGCCATTGCTCTATTTTTCAGGGTATTAAAAGTGTCTGAAAATTGGTTCCAGGCACTCCAAATTTCCTGTTCATAGTGGCACTCTTCTTGATTCTCCAAGCGGCACCTTTCCAGATTCTCAAGCTTTGACCTCGTCGACAAATACCTAAGCCTAGATGCTGTCTTGAAATTCTGCAAGTTGCATTTCCAAATCATCAATTTTCCTCCATAGGAAACCATTTAATTTCAAACTACTGTAGGCTACTACATCAGGATACTTAATTATTTTCATGGTCTATTTTAGACTTCTAAATGGATTAAATCTATCACTGAACTGGTGAAGTGACGAGTCTAAAACATGCTGGTATTTTATATGCAAGGGTTCCATTTCATTTTGTACAGTTGCACTGGCCTTCTCAAAATACTTTGTTACTCAAGGAAAATACTTATAAGTTTTATAGTTTCTACATTTTGCTTGAAAATTTTAAGTTTACTTTCAGAAGCTTTTATGTATCCAAACATAACGTCAATACTTTTGTCAAAACCTTGTAACTTTAAATTCAGGTCAATAATATGAACAGAGAGATCTGTAAAAAACATCAGGGTGTTGACCCATTTATCATCATTAAGCTGAGGAAAGTTTCCCAGATCTTTATCCTCAAGAAATACTGTAATTTCTTCAAAGCACTCCACAAAGTACTCAAGAACTTTGCCTCGGCTCAGCCATCTTACATTATTGTACATCAGCAGTCCACTATAGGTAGAATCAACCTCCAGTAAAAGTGCAGAAAAGTCTCACCTGTGAAGGGGGCAAGCAGCTATTAAATTAACTATTTTTGTAACAACTGACATTAAGTCATTTAAGTCGGTGAATCCTGACTTGGCACATAAAGCCTCCTGATAGATAATACAATGAAAAGGCACAATTGGATGTCCAATAGCTTCTGTAAACAATTTGACAAATCCCCACCATGTTTGGTGCCCCATCTGTCATCACTGACACAACTTTAGAGATATCATTAGGTCACAGAATGTTTGTATAACAGCCTTACATATTTCACTTCCTGATGTACTTGTTGGCACTAATACTAACTTTATCAACTCTTCTCTCATTGTGAGGCCATCAGAATATCAACCAATAATGGCCAACTGAGCATGTGATGTGACATCAGTAGTTTCATCAAGAGAGATCGAAAAATATTTACAATTACTTATGTCTTTCTTTAATTGATGTTTTACGTTTTTGTTCAGTCTCATTATTTGGTCTCTTATGATATTTCTACTGAGTGGTAACTCAGATATTCTCTTAATAATTGCATCTTTATTCTGCATATTGTGAAATAGAACTGGTGCACATCTTAGGAGAGTTTCTTTAATAAATTCTCCCTCACTGAGTGCTTTTCCATGCTGAGCTGTGGAGTGAGCAATGCTTAAACATGCAGATGTTAAATTTGTAGAGCCTTTTACAAATTTAAGGATGGAATTAGATTGGCTCTTTTAAAGGTGTAGCTGCCTGGAAATGTATTCCTTCCTTTCATCCTCACTTTTTTTTTTCAAGAGCTGGGAATGATTAGTTTCAAAATGCCCATATTCCACATTCTGCTTACTTAATTTTTTTTTTTATTTTTCAGATTCTCCATCAGGAAGGCAGTGACAGAAGATAGAATTATAGCTAGCCTGTTAGCCCTGCAGGCAATTAGAGGTTAACTAGCCTAACTGACCACAAAATGGCACATGCAACTGTCTTTTAGGAAAGGGCAGTGTTAATAAACAGAAATAGGGGTTAATAAGGATGGACAACAGTAATAGTGGTGAAATGGAGTCTGCACTATGCTGCAAGATGGCGTTCCTTATGTAAATTAAGATGGCTGCTGCTATTTCTAATGGTGGGAAACAACACCCATAGTACAGGTCCTCACCCAGCCTCCTCCTCACTTATCCCAGTAATGATGGTCAATTAGAAATCCACGACACCCCAGAAGAATCGATTGGATGATAGTTGCTGTGGCTATGTGGTTGCTGGCAATAGCGATCACAGGACCCCCAGAGATGCGTCCCCAGCGGAATTCTGCTGCTCCCTGCTCCACAGGCTGGAAGTGAGGTCAAAAGTCCCCTAACAGCCCAGAAATCCCAGACCTAGATGCTCTGTGCTGGAGTTCTGTTGTTTTGGCATAGAGTGTCTACATTATACTACAGTAAATGTTTCATCCTCAGCATGCAGCTCCATACTTCTCTGTATGTGGCCGCATGTCATTGAAAATGACTATGTGTGTCAGTGCTGACATGCGTGTCATAGGTTCACCATCAGGGATCTAGGTTATATATGCATTATTACATAATACATATTTCCATATTATTCATTTTTATAAGTGAATAATCTCATAAAACCAAACCCCCAAACAAACAAGTGATAAATCATATGTTTTCATCTGCATTCCTATTCCAAAAGTTCTTTCTCTCATAAATTCCTCATAATTGTCCTGGATCATCATATTGCTTTTATCATTTTGTCCAGATCTTTCGACCATTCCAGAAGATTCCCAATACCTAAAGCTGGACCTCTCTTCATATCTATCTTTCCTCTTCCCTCTTGTAGAAAATATAGGTAAATAAAGGTAATGGATAAATGGGGACACCAGGGATATTATAATAAAACTAAGTAATTGTGGGTACATACAGTGGGGTTTATGAGAGACTGGACCAGGATGGAAAGACCAGAGTTTACTGGATTCACACAGGAATGGCAGTTAGTTTTAACTATCACTCAGCTTCCCCTAGGTCAGAGTCAGGAAACAAGCAGGCAAGGTTAAGAGGGATTAACTGGTTTTAATTATGTACAACTAAAAGGTGGGAAAGGGATTTCTATACTTAAAATCTAAAGGATAAAACCACAGGGCAATGGGAGGACTTATTCTACTTTTATCTAAGTGATCTAACAGGTAGGGCCCAAGGAGCAATGGAGTCTCTAGAAGGCTGAATCAATCCTGGTGCCAGCCAGGCTTGAATCAGCACAACTAGGGATCAGAGGGGTGTCTTTGAGGGTTCTCACAGCTTTCCAAAGAGGTTCACAGAATGCCAAAATCCTAGGTGGTCCAAGATATCCAAGAAGAAAGAGTATGCTTGAGAAACTGTCCACCAGGTCCCAAACTTCTCCTCTTCTTGGTGCAGCTCTGTTGTTGCTGGAAATCCACCTCCACTCAGGATCCCAAGGAAATCAGGAAGTAGGGTATAAGATCTCCCTGGGCTGGCAACAGTTTGCCCACCACTAATGGAGTCCTCTCTCCTAGGGTACACACACTTCCTCCTCCTTCATTCTATCCTAGAATGCTCCAGGCTTTCTGCTAGGTCAACCTTAATACCTAATCAATAACTAATCTTCCTCACAACACTCTCCAGGAATCTCAACCAATCAGTTGGGTCTAAGCATATTTCAAGGATGAGGAAATTCACTTAGGGCCTGCCTGGCACTCTAGTTTCCTCTCTGCCTGGCTCAAGGTTTATGACCCTACTTTGTCTTAGTCTTTTTTTCTCAACAGTTTCTGAAGGCAGTCTGATAATAAAAGATATATCCCAATCACTCGAGACTTTGCTGTTTCTTTGTCTAAAATATTCCTGAAAAAAGGTCTCTGACACATAATTCCAGAAATTCCTGAGGCTGGAGTAGAAGAGAGGCAATGTTTATAGTGCCTCCAGTGACTGATGTTCTTTTTTCTTTAAGAAAGTGTCTAGGGGCTCTGTGGAGGTGGGAGGAAGAAGGAGGAGGAAGATCTATAATTCATTTAATTTGAGATGCATAAGTTTGGGATTTTTTTCCTCAATTTTTGAGAACAGTCTAGGATAATGACATTTCTCCTGGTGCCCTGAGGTGATGGTAGAAGTTTTTGTTTCTCCAAACAGCTTGAGGCAATGCTATCCCAGGCAGAGACTTGCTGGAGTTGCCTGTTGAAGAAATCTTTAAAGTTGGGAAATGAAATGATGGAACCCAGTTCCAAAATGATGTGCCTATGAGCACGAGATACTTTATCTTTCTCTGCCTGTTTCCTCAGATGTAAAATGGAGATAATGCTCACACTACCTGAAAAGATTGTGAGGATAGTCCTTTATAAACCTTAAAACACCAAGTAGAGAAGCCAGTGACTTTTAATGGCATGGAAGTAGGACAAGAATGGCTTCTTCCACAAGGAACTTTTCAGTCTTCCTCCCAGAAAGAAATTTGCATGGATAGGAGTTAAAAGGAATTTTCCAACACTATCAGATAGAGGTGTGGGACTGCAAAGTGGCAGAGTTCAAAAGACTGAAATATCCAAGAGGTTCTCTGGCTGGTTATATCCTGGATTGGGCTAAACCCCTGGGCTCAAGAGCATTAAAAAAGCCCAGATTCCTCCTCTCACAGAGGAAACAGGAATGGCAGAGAATGACCAGCAGGGGGCAGCAGACAGCAGCCCAGTATTAGAGGACCAAGGATGGCAATGCAGTCCGTGAAAGCCTCCCAGCATGGCAGCATTCAGCAATGGGTGGCAGCTGATGGAGGTGTCGTGAGGTTCCATTTAGAGAATGAGTTGTTCTGACTGCATGTATACTCTCTAACGGACACTCTCCTCTCCAACTAGCATTCTAAGAACCAGGAAGAGTAGAAGACATTTTCTTTATCATTCCTTTTTACTTTGCACTAACTTGTGTTCTAATTGGTTTGTGGAAGAAGGGCACAGCTGAGTGGCTCCGTGGATTGAGAGTCAGCCTAGAGAAGGGAGGTCCTGGATTCAAATCTGACCTCGGACATTTCCTAGCAATGTGACCCTGGGCAAGTCACCTAACCCTCATTACCTAGCCCTTCCGGCTCTTCTGCCTTGGAACCAATACATGATATTGATTCTAAGATGGAAGGTAAGAAATAAAAAGAAAAGAAGAAGAGGAGAGGAGAGGAGAGGAGAGGAGAGGAGAGGAGAGGAGAGGAGAGGAGAGGAGAGGAGAGGAGAGGGAGAGGAGAAGAAGAGGAAGAGGAAAAGGAAAAGGAAAAGAAAAAGGAAAAGGAAAAGGAAAAGAAAAAGAAAATGGGGGAGGGGCAGCTAGTTGGCTCAGAGGATTTAAGAGCCAGGTTTAGAGATAGGAGGCCCTGGCTTCAAATCTGTCTCAGACACTTCCTAGCACATGACCCTGAGCACTATGAAGCGCTTAGAACAGTAGTTCCCAAACTTTTTTGGCCTACCACCCCCTTTCCAGAAAAAATATTACTTAGCGCCCTCTGTCACATACTATCACCGCCCCCTTACAGTTATTCACTGCCCCCAAATGCACCTGTGGCCATCACCGCCTCCCTGGATCACTGCAGCACCCACCAGGGGGTGGTGGCACCCACTTTGGGAATCACTGCACTATACCAAAACTGACCTGAACCATTTCCCTTTGGATATTTCTTGTCAAGGAGGGGAAAGTGAGACTAAAACCCATAGAAAGAAGTTCACAAATTTATCAGATCACACATATAGAGTTATCAATGACCTCAGAGACAATCTAGTCTAAACCCCTCATTTTACGGATGAGAAAATGAAGGCCAGGGAGGTTTAGGGACTTGCCTAAAGTCTCAGTTAGCAAATTAACAAAAATTAGATGGGATTTGAACATAAGTCCTCTGTTTCCTGAACTATTGTTCTTTGCCCAATATACCATGCTTGTCATTTGTAGAGGTGTAAAAATGAAAAATAAATACTGGGAAGCAATTATCTGAGACACACTGACATTTATTGTAGAAATTTGCAAATTAGAAAATGTCAGGGTCCAGGCCTATCCTAGCTTGACCAAAAGACCCAAAAGGTATATAGTCAGAATACACACCCCACCCTCTTAAAAGGAGAGTAGTCTTCTGACTATATCTTCTCAGAAGGGGTGACCAGAGAAGATCTCTTTTTTTTATTTTTTTTAACATTTATTAATATTCATTTTTTAGAAAAGTTAACATGGTTACATGATTCATGCTCCTACTTTCCCCTTCACTCCTCGCCCTCCCCCCACCCCGGCCAATGAGCATTTCCACTGGTTTTAACATGTGTCATTGATCAAGACCTAGAAGATCTCTTTTTTTTAAGAAGTATATTCTATGAAAAAATCCTAGAGAATCAACTAAAAAGCTAGTAGAAATAATCAACAACTTTAGCAAAGTTGCAGGATAAAAAATAAATGCACATAAATCATCAGCATTTCTATATATTTCCAACACATCACAGCAGCAAAAGGTAGAAAGAGAAACACAATTTAAAATCACCCTAGACAATATAAAATACTTAGGAATCTATCTACCAAAACAAACACAGGAATTATACGAACACAACTATAAAACGCTTTCGAAACAATTAAAGCTAGATCTAAACAATTGGAAAAACATTGATTGCTCATGGGTAGGACAAGCTAACATAATAAAAATGACCATTCCTCCCAAACTAATTTATTTATTTAGTGCCATACCTATCAAACTACCAAAAAACTTCTTTACTGAATTAGAAAAAACTATAACAAAGTTCATTTGGAAGAACAAAAGATCAAGAATATCAAGGGAAATAATGAAAAAAAAAACCATGAAGAAAGGTGGCCTAGCAATACCAGATTTTAAACTGTACTATAAAGCAGCAGTCATCAAAGCAATATGGTACTGGCTAAGAGACAGAAGGGAGGATCAGTGGAATAGACTTAGGGTAAGTGGCATCAGCAAGACAGTGTATGATAAACCCAAAGAGCCCAACTTTTGGGACAAAAATCCACTATTTGACAAAAACTGCTGGGAAAATTGGAAAACGATATGGGAAAGATTAGGTTTAGATCAACATCTGACACCCTACAACAAGATAAATTCAGAATAGGTGAATGACTTGAATATAAAGAAGGAAACTATAAGTAAATTAGAATGTAAAATAAATAATTTTGATTATATTAAATTAAAAAGCTTTTGTACAAACAAAAACAATGCAACCAAAATCAGAAGGGAAACAACAAATTGGGAAAAAATATTTATAACAAAAACCTCTGACAGGGGTCTAATTACTCAAATATACAAGGAGTTAAATCAATTGTATAAAAAATCAAGCCATTCCCCAATCAATAAATGGGAAAGGGACATGAATAGGCAATTTTCAGATAAAGAAATAAAAACTATCAATAAGCACATGAGAAAGTGCTCTAAATCTCTAATAATTAGAGAAATGCAAATCAAAACAACTCTGAGGTATCACCTCACACCTAGCAGATTGGCTAAAATGAAAGAAGGGGAGAGTAATGAATGTTGGAGGGCACGTGGCCAAATTGGGACATTAATGCATTGCTAGTGGAGTTGTGAACTGATCCAACCATTCTGGATGGCAATTTGGAACTATGCTCAAAGGGCTATAAAAGAATGCCTGCCCTTTGATCCAGCCATACCACTGTTGGGGTTGTACCCCAAAGAGATCATAGATAAACAGACTTGTACAAAAATATTTATAGCCATGCTTTTTGTGGTGGCAAAAAACTGGAAAACGAGGGTATGTCCTACCATTGGGGAATGGCTGAACAAATTGTGGTATATGCTGGTGATGGAATACTATTGTGCTCAAAGGAATAATAAACTGGAGGAATTCCGTGTGAACTGGAAAGACCTCCTGGAATTGATGCAGAGAGAAAGGAGCAGAGCCAGAAGAACATTGTACACAGAGATGATACACTCTGGTAAAATAGAATGTAATGGACTTCTGTACTAGCAGCAATGCAGTGATCCATAACAATTCTGAGGGACTTATGGAAAAGAACCCTACCCACATTCAGAGGAAGAACTACAGGAGAGGAAACATAGAAGAAAAGCAACTGTTTGAACACATGGGTTGAGGTGGACATGATTGGGGATGTAGACTTGAAACTACCACACAAATGCAACTATCAACAATTTGGAAATGTCTTGATCAATGACACATGTTAAAACCAGTGGAAATGTGCATTGGCTATGGGTGGGGGGAGGAGGTGGGGGGGTGAAGGGGAAAGTATGAACATGAATCATGTAACCATGATAACTTTTCTAAAAAATAAAAATTATTTTAAAAAATTTTTTAAATAAAAAATAAGTATATTTTATGAAGTAATGATCCATTCCATTTGATAAAAGCCTAAGTCACACTTCAAAGTCACCTGAGATATCATAAGATCTGGACACATGCCAGGATGCTGGATGTATGCACACAATTCCCCTTGGCAATATTTTGCCAAGGCACTTCAGAGAATTTTCTTTATTATTTTACCCACAATATGATTATTGATGACTATTTCTCATATACAATTATTCCATCAATTAATTATTGAGGTTATTCCTTATCATTCATTCTACTATGATTACAACTTATTAGTATAATATTGGCCATCTAAAAGGATTACATGCAGAGGTTATACACATAATAAAATATTAATAAAACTGAATATATCCCAATTAAAACAGCTTAACTAAGGTATCATTTACAGAGGTCAAAGATTTTTAGTTATTCATTTTAATTATCAAAGTACTAGGGAATGGCACTAAAGATTTTTGCAGAAAGGAATGGGGTTTAACCATTATAAACAATTACTTATAATTTAGCACAGGTGTTTCTTTGTTTTTCCATTTGATGACTGTGCTGTTCTTCATGTTATTTTCTCCTTTCTTGGTATTTTTGTTCATAATTAGTTCCTACATGTTTGGTTTTTTCCCAATCTGCTACAGAAAATTAATTTTAATGCTGTTATCATTTTGGTTTTTAATATTAATCTGTAACATTGCTTTTTCTGTCTAAATCTCCCCCCCCCTCCTGAGCTGAGCCCAAAAGAGGGTTCTCAAAACAGTCTGTCCTTGCATTCCCACTCTAAGGCATCTGCTAAATTGGGATATGTCCTACCCAATAGGGAATTTGAGTTCTGCTCACTCTGTAAACAGAAACCAACTTAAAACAGATACTCCCCAGGGGTGGTGAGCTTCTGCCATTGGTCTCCTTCATTGAGATTAGGACAACTTGGCTTGTGAAAGCGAAGCGTGACCAGTACAAGGTAACTTTTCTTGCTTAGATTGCTAAGGGCTGTTAAAATCTCATGGCTAGGCCATTTTCTCATTTTAACCCCTTCCCCCATTTAATGATGTAATCTGGAAGCATCTGGAAGCTCTTAGCCTATCTCCTCATTAAGAATCCACCAGTTAGAGCTGAGTTTTTATGTCCAGGGGAAGAGCCTTTGGTACCAGCCACACTGTTTCTCTTCATGAGCTGGCCAGGACTATCTCCAGAACAATACCATTTATGAGCAAATGCTTCCCTCATTTGACTCATATGATCATTTTAGACTTTTGTTTTCTAATGAACACATGCCTACTCACCTTCCTTTCTCTTCTCAGCATCCTCAGCTGATTTGGAATTTTAGCCCTTTGTTTATTACAATCTATCACTTTTTTGTTTCATTAACATTTCATTAGATTTTGTTATCCTGGTCACCTAAATTAATAAAAGGGTTTGTTTTACATACTTTACATCCAAGGGATATGTGTGTGGTGGTCCTTAAGAATAGTGTTGTTTTGAAGATAGTCTGACCAGCTCACAAGAGCTGATTATAAATTTTTAGCAAGAATATTTATATCCTGCAAATTGGCAAATGCTACAAAATACGACTTGATTTTTGTTTTTATTGATTGCATGAACTTAAGAAAGTATTGGGGAAAATATTTAATAATGCAGATTAAACATAAAAGTGGGTCATGCATACAATTTTTCTCAGAGAGCTGGTTGTTAAACATTTGCCAGTACATCCTTGCTCAGAAAGACTAATACTTATGTAAAGAGGCTGGGAAAGATTGTTTAAGAGAAGTGGCTTGAAAGAGAAAGTACATTTACATTCTAGTACAGAAGTTCATGAATATATAAAGATCCCAATGTATTGGAAGAGAAAGTAGGATGTTAGTTGTGCTCAATGTCCTCAGACCATTAGATTCAGATCTGTTTTCCTGTCTATAAATAATCTATTCAACACAGCCAAGACTGAGTGTTTACTACTATACCAATTCCATAAATTCACAAGTCTACTAGAGACAGTTTCTATAAGAAAAAGTAGTTTATATAGATAAATATCTGATCATTCAAATTCTAAAAATAACTTTCCAAGGAAACTGAAAGAAAATTAAAGAGAAAACGCTGTCAAATAAGTCAGTTAAGGAAGGGGATGAGATAAGGCCAAATGGGGAGGAGTAAACAGACAGTTTATATTTTCAAAAGTTCAAATACAAAATACAACTGGGTTCATTCCCAGAAGTCAAAGATAGATGGACTTTTCCTGATTATTCAACAATAATAACTGCATTTTTGCACTCATCTTCTGGTAAATTCTCATGCCCCATTTATCCATTCTCTATGATTGCTATTTATCACAAAAGATTTAGCCTGGAAAGTCACAAGACTAATCTGAAATACAAACCATTACTTCTTAGCTTCTCCATGCCTAGATATTAAGTTCAATCTTGTGGAATTCTTGGGTAAGGATTACTGTTGTTGTTGTTTAGTCATTTAATTGTGTCCAACTCTTATGAGTTGTCATGGCAGCTGGGTGGCTTATGGGATAGAGAGCCAGGAAGACCAGAGTTTAAATCTGGCCTCAAACACTTCCTAGCTATGTGACCCTGGGAAAGTCACTTAACCCTATTTGCCTCAGCTTCCTCCGAGCTGGAGAAGGAAATGGCAAACAACTCCAGTATCTTTGCCACAAAAAAACCCATGCATGAGCAGTATAGTCCACAGGGCTACAAAGAGACAGACACAACTGAACAACAGGAAAGAAAACCGTGGCAACTATCCTGGTATCTCATGATGTCTCATCACAGCTGAAAACCCATATTAAAGTTTTCTGACTGGCTACTATACAACTCGGTGAACCAGGTATTCTCATAAATAGAATATTGTTTGTGGGAAATCCTGCCAATAAAAATAGGACACATACCAGGAAATGCATCAAAACCTCCCAGAAGTCTTTGAGATTTTTAGTAGATTGGGCTTCTGAAGATTATAAGTGTGTTGGGATGCCCAGAGAAGTTTGGGGAAATATTTAATTTTACTGTGATGCTGGCTGGTTGGTATGGATTGGAGCTGATGTGCTTCCCTTTTAGTGCGAGGAAAGGATAAATACAGGAAAGTCGGCACCTGACTGTACTTGGAATGCAGGAGGAGTTCTTCCTTCTATCGTTACCTGAAGAGCTCCGGAGCTACCTCAATCTGGCATGAACCATTAGAGGAAATGGTTCTGAATGCTTATATAAGGAGATCATGGAGCCCTTTGCATAGGTTGTGGATGGCATTATAGAATGACAAATCAGGCTGGAAATAGCAGATCACATGCCAGCGAGCTTTGACAACTAAAAAGTTGCTTTGACAACTAAAAAGCTTTGGTTGAGCTTGTCATCCTAGCAATGAACACAATGCACTGATGGAAAAACAAATTAAAGCAAGTTCTTAGAGATCCTGGCCAAAAAAACATAGTAGTAATAATAACATCTGATATTCTCGGTTACTGGAAGACCTAGACCAGAAAAATCTATGTGGCCTGCAGTAGCAAGCCTGAACCAGATTCAAAAGTATTTAGGGGGTACAGCTAGGTGGCTTGGTAGATTGAGAGCCAGGCCTAGTGACTGGAGGTCCTAGATTCAAATTTAACCTCAGACACTTCCCAGCTGTGTGACCCTGGGCAAGTCCTTAACCCCCATTGTCTAGCCCAGAGGTTGGCAACCTTTTTGGCCGTGAGAGCCATAAACGCCACATTTTTTAAAATGTAATTTCGTGAGAGCCGTACAGTGCTCACAGTGCAAGCTCCTATAATAGTGCCTGAAAAAAAAATTGACTTTATGGCTCCTGCAGAAAGAGCCATACATTGCCGACCCCTGGTCTAGCCCTTACAGCTCTTCTGCCTTGGAACTAATACACAGTATTGATTCTAAAACAGAAGGTAAACGGGTTTTTTTTGTTGTTGTTGTTGTTGTTTTTTATGTGATTGGGAAATATTTAATAAAATAACTACAAATACAATAAAACAGTGTTGGTTAGTCATTTTCAGTCATGTCTGACTCTTTGTGATCCCATTTTTAATTTTCTTGGCAAAGATACTGGAGTAGTTTGCAATTTCCTTCTCCAGTTCATTTTACCAATGAGGAAACTGAGGCAAACAAGGTTAAGCAACTTGCCCAGGGTCACAGTTAGTAAGTACCTGGGCCCAAATTTGAACTCAGAAAAATGTGTTCCAGACTCAAAGCCCAACCTTATCTCCATGCACCATCCAATAGCCCTACAATAAAACATAGATAATTCTAAATATGAGTCTCCAAGTTAATATATAGCTGCAGGGATCCTTACATATGGTCTTACAGTTCCCATTTCTACTTGAGTTTGACCCCACTGGACTAGATCCACTTCAGGCTACAGTGACAACCAGATTGGTGAGCAATTCCCATTAGTAGTGATTTGTGAACAATGAGGTCCTGAATCAACATTCCCTGAAATTCCATAATACAAGGTTAGTCATAGAAGAAAGAGCAATGTACTGAAATGTACTGCATGGAAATTGGTTTAGAATGACAAACACAAATAAGGTAGCAAAATGGAACTCTTAGAAGAAATTAAATCACTACTTCAAACAACTATTGGAGCTATTAAGGATAATTGACTTGAAAGAACAACATGAACAAGCCATGAATGCAACAATATAAAGAAAGTCAATGTTTAAAGACCACAAAACTCTAGTCAAATACAGAAATCAATGTTAGTAACATCCCTGCCAAGGTTAAAAGACATAAACCTCTTTCCCATTTATAACTGATGATCTGGGCTTTTTTTCTTTTTTCTCTTCTTTGGTTCTTTTTTTTTTTTTTTTTTTTTTAGGAAATGTACTTTGTAAGAGGATTTGTCTGTTGTGTTGAGACAAAATGTAACAGTAAGTTCTTTTTTTTTAATATTGACAAATGGCTTATTTTAAGCAACGATGTCGAGTCTGACAAGCAAAAAGACAGAACTGTTAAAAATAATTATTGTTGTTCATCCTTTGTTTTTGAAGAGACCCAAAGACCTCACCATGCCTAGTGAATGAATTGGATTTAAGGTAAGGCAGACTTGCACAAAGTCTTGGGTCTCCCTCTCTCTTCCAGAGCCATCCAAGTCCAGAAACAAGACCAAAATCAAGAAGATTGGTGATGACTCAGGATACAGTGGATGGCTTTGGCATCTTCACTGTCTGACCAGATTCTAAGATCTCCACAGCACCTGCTTCAGTCATCTTCATAGCCTTTGGAATAAATTGATCTCATCTGGCCATTCCACTGGGGGAAGTCTTTACATGCTGGGGCTAGACAACTCCCTACCTCACAAATAGGTTTTAGGCCTGCCTATTACCCTCGATCTAGTATAGTCTATCTGCTAAGACAGTTTTACCAAGTAAGGTTACCCAAGGCAGCAACTATACCCGTTATCTATCTGAAAAACCATCTACCCTGGTTCTTGCTATTATCTAAACTTACGGTAATGCAATAAAAACATCAACCACAAAAACATACCTAAGTGTCCTAGCCAACCAATTTCTATCTAAACATAATGTAATTGAGTTTCTATGTAAAACAAGCATCTAAAAGTAAATCCACCAAGAAAAATGTGATTATAGAGATAGGAAAAGGTAAAGATCTTAAGAGACATACAATGCGCAATAACTTCCACATACCAGAACAAAACAGAAAGGTAAAATAGACATTTGGCATAATCTATTATTCTTTTGTGAGAAAGAAATTAAAAGCAAGTAAATGGATTTTTTTTTTAAATAGCAGCTTTCAGGGTAGCTAAATAGCTGGGTGGAAAGAGAATCAAGCCTGGAAACAGAAGGTCTTGGGTTCAAATCTGCCCTCAAATACTTCCTAGCATATGTAACCTGGGCAAGTCCCTTAACCCCAATTGCCTTGTCCTTATCACTCTTCTGCCTAGGAACCAATACTTAGCATCAATTCTAAGACAGAAGGTGAGAGTTTGGGGGTTTTTTTAATAGCAGCTTCTAAGATATGCTATCTAGTCTGTAGAAATTCAGTCCTATCTTCCACACCTATTATTGAACAATTGGTATGTGTGCTTCAGGCCAAATGAATTCATCAAATATTTATTAACCACTTACAGGTGTGCTAGTCAGAGAAAATTTAAATATTAGACATCATATGATCCCTACCCTCATAGAGTGAATAGTAGTATTGAAGAAGTATATCAGAGAAGAAAAATCAAGCTGTTATGGAGGTCAAAAAGGGAAAAGATCTTGAGTTATTTGTTGTTGTTCAGTCATTTTTCAGTCATATCCAGCATTTCATGACCCCATTTAAGGTTTTCTTGGCAAAGACACTGAAGTAATCTGCCATTTCCTTCTCCAGATCATTTTACAAATGAGGAAACTGAGGTGAATAGGATTAAGTGACTTCCCAAGGGTCACACAGCCAGGATATAATCTGGATTTGAATTTAGGTCTTCATTATTCTAGACCTGGTGCTCTCTATCCATTATGCCATCTAGCTGCCCTCATTAATTATTAGGAAAGGCTTAGTGGAGGAATTAAGATTTGACTTGAGTTATAAAGAATGAATAAGAATTCAAACAAAGAGGGGAAGGGAGGACAAGTTAGATTTAGAAAATGGCCTGAGCAAAGGCAAGAAAATATAGGCTGGTTGGAGGAGAATACGAAGTTAAGAATCACAGAACATAGAGGCAGTTGGGTGGCTCATCGAATAGAAAGCCAAGCTTGGAGTCAGGAGGACCTAGGTTCAAATTTGGCCTCAGACACTTCCCAGCTGTGGTCTCTGGGCAAGTCTTAATTCCTGATTGCCTACCACTCATCACTCTTCTATCTTAGAATCAATACTTAGAATGGATTCTAAGACAGAATGAGGATTTTAAAAAAAAAATCAGAATTCAAATGGATCTTAGAGACACATGGTTCCATCTATATCAGAATTCAGAATGCCATCTACAACCTTCCCCAGAAAATGGTTACACAGTTTTTGCTTGAAGACCTGAAATGAGTGGAAATCTACTATCAGCAGAGACAACCACTTCTTTTCTTTTTTTAAACCCTTACCTTCTGCCTTAGAATCAATACAATGAGTTGGTTCCAAGGCAGAAAAGCAGTAAGGGCCAGGCAATGGGAGTTAGTGACTTGCCCACCTCCAAAAAGGTTGCTGACCCCTGCCCTAGGCCATTTTTTGGTAGGTAAATGCTTATCTTGAGTTGTGTTTGTTTGTTTGTTTTTGAGGGTTGGGTTGATAGTAGGGTTGACACCTGAAGTACTTTCAACCCATCCTCATAGGGCAAATGATGTACTCAGGCTCTTGGGGAGATGGGTGAGAAGCAGCCTGCCCCCTTGTCCCTCTGGCTTTCTAATAATGAATTCTGGTGAACTGTGCTGGGGCAATGGCGGCCGTACCCACAGAGAGGGCTCTTGAGTGCTCCCTCTGGCATGTGTGCTATAGGTTTGCTCCCATGGTGACATAGGGCATGTATTTTTTTTTTAAATAAAATCTTTACCTTCTGTCTTAGTATTAATTTCAAGGCAGAAGAGCAGCAAGAGCTAGGCAGTCAGGGTTAAGTGACTTGGCCAGAGTCACATAAATTTGAACCCAAGTTTTCCTGACTCTAGGCATGGCACTCTATCCACTGAGATGTTCCTTGGACTTGCTTATTTTTAATGAAACCATGCTGGCTTTTTATGAGTATTACTTCCTTTCTAGATATTTAGTAACAACCCCTTAGTAAAACATTCTAGAATTTTTCCGGGAATAAAAGCCAATAAAAGTCAAGTTCATTGGTAAAAATATCTGCCAGTTCTTTTAGTACCCTGGAATATAGTTCTTCTAGGTCTTGTTACTTGAACTTAAATTTTTCAAGAGAAGCTAGGGATTCTCTTTATGTTATTCACTTACTTTAGTAGTGTCAAACAAGTAGTTTCATTTAAGGTTTTCTTGGTAAAGATACTGGAGCTCTATGACCCAGGGCAAGTCACTTAACCCTCAGTTTCCCTATCTGTCAAATGAGCTAGAGAAGGAAATGGCAAACCATTCTACTTTCTTTGCCAAGAAAACCCTAAATGGGGTCACTAAGAGTTGGACATAATTGAAACAATCGAACAACAAACAACAATGAGTGTGAAGATGGGGGAAATTAAGAAAGGACTCTTGTGTGAAATAGTTCTTGAGCTAAGCTTTGAGGAAACCATGGACTCTAAAAGACACAGTGAGGAATTATTGCATTCTAGGCATGGAGTATAGACAGTTCAAAGGCACAAGATTAGAGATGGAGCATCATGTATAAGGAATAGCAAGAAGGACAATTTATTCAGACCAAAGATCACATGAATTAGGTGTAAAATTGCAAAAATAATCAATCTTTTTCTGGTCAATCATCCATGTCTTGCCCACTAACCAACCATCCATGAGTATACTTCAAGGCTCCTTCCTAGACTCTTTTCTCTTTTTTCCTTCATTTTCTCTTGGTGACCTCATCCAAATAGACTCCACTCAATTTATTTATAATCAGTATAAAGATGATTCTCACATCTGTATATACACAGAACTGATCTCTATCCTGGGTTCTAGTCCTACACCATCAACTGCCTATTGAACATTTCAAAACAGATATCGCACAAGTGTCTCAGATCCCATGTCCAAGACCAATTCTTCACTGCACATATCCAATCAATTGCCAAATCTTATATTTATCTCTACAACATATTCATCCTATACAATTTGTCACTGTTTCCTCTGAGTATACTTATTCTTCCTACCCTGATGATAATAACAATTTTTAAGAGTTATCAAAACCATCTTTTCTTATAGGGCTACAAATCATTTGAACTTATTGGGTCCCTTAAAGAAAAGGTTCTAGTTTTTTGGTTTTTTCCTCTATCTTAATTACTTTTTGGTGATTCTCTTAAGTTCTCTGTTAGGGCAGCAAATTCTTTGTTTAAGTCTGGTTTTTTCTTTATGAATGCTTGGACGTCTTCAATTTTTTTGAATGACTATACTTTTCCCTGCAAGAATATAGTCAATTTTGCTGGATAGTTGATTCTTGGTTGTAGACCCAGTTCCCTTGCTTTCCAGAATATTATATTCCATGCCTTCCAGTCCTTCATGTAGATGCAGCCAGATCCCATGTTATCCTAACTGTGGTTCCCTAGTATCTGAACAAAATTTTGTGGTATCTCCACAAAATTGCCAAAGTGATTTTTCTGAAGTGTAGATACAATAATGTGACCCCTTGGTCAACACAAACTCAACAAATTCTGGTGGCTCATAATGCCCTCAAGAACCAAAATGCCTCTCTTTGGCTATTGAAGCCCTTCAAAACCTGACTGACTTTTCCAGTCTTCTTATGTTTTATTCTCCTCCACGTACTATGAAATTCAGGCATATTGGTTTCCCCTGTGTCCTGCCTAGGAAAGCCTTCTTTGTTCAAATATACCTTTGTACTAATTCTCCCCTATACTGAAATGTGCTTCCACCCTGAGCTCTGACTCTTAGAATTTCTGGTTTCCTTCAAGACTTTCTTCATTCTGATTTCCTAGAGTTTTCCCTTCTATCCATCCTCCAGTTGTTACTGTTGTTTAGTCATTACAGTCATGTCTGACTCTTCATGACCCTATTTGGGGTTTCTCGGAAAAGATATTGGTATGGTTTGCCATTTCCTTCTCCAGGTCATTTGCCAGATGAGGGAACTGAGGCAGATAGAATGAAATGACTTGCCCTGGGTTAAACAGCTAGTAAGTATTAGAGGCCACAACATGGATGATTAATTGGCAAAAGAAACTGATTATTATTAAATTTTATGCTCCCTCCTAAACTCTTTGGTCTGGATAAACTGGTCTTCTTGCTATTCCTTACAACTGACACTCCATCTCTAGTCTCATGCCTTTGTACTGTCTATACTCTATGCCTGGAATGTGCCTCTTAAAGCCCAATGTTCTTCAAAGCCCCTCTATTAGTGTACTGATCCAAAACTACCTTGTGTTCATTTTATGTATATGTTCCAAGACCAAGCAAGGATGGCTGAGACTTCACATATAAGCAAATACCTGCTGAGCCCCATATATATGCGCTGTCTCTCCCTGCTTCTGCCTCTAAGCTCTTGCTCAGTGACTTCTCACCCTCAAAAATCAAACAAACAAACAAAACCTTCTAAAAAGTTAGAAGTAGAAGAGACTGCCACCAGGGGCAGATCTCTGTCACCAAAGGACTTCTTGGACTTGTGGTCACTTTACAGGCAAACTTCTGGAAGCTGACAGCAGATAAATGAAAACAAGAGGATCCTAAAGTGTATATACTTTACTTGTATGTATACAAGCAAGTACCTCTATTGGAAAGCAAGCTCCTTAAGGGCAGGGACTAGTTCGCTTTCGTCTTTAAAAAACCTTTTTTTTTTGGTCTTTAAAAAAACCTCTTTTTTGTCCCTGTTTATAACACAGAACCACACAGTAAATACATTACAAATGATTTGCAACTGATTGATTAAGGTAGGCTGAAGCCAGAATGTGAAAGGCTTTAAATGACAAATAAAGGAATTAATTTCTAGAAATATAGGATGCCACTGAAGTTTATTGAATAGTGGAGTGACTTGGTTAGACCTGTGTTTAAGGATTATTGCTTTTGTTGCTGAGTGGAGGACAGGTTAAAGAGACTTGTAGAACAGAGACCAACGGAGACTCCTTGAGAATAGAGACTATTTCATTCTCTGTATTTGTATCCTCAGGACCTGGGACAGAACAGATATTCAAATTCTTGTTGACTGACAATGAGAGAGATGGAAAAACCTGAAAACTGCCAAAAAAACCAAGCAATTTTATTTCGAGCCAACATTTTTGGTCATATTTAGTTAATAGCTTTAGAATACTTTGTATCTAAATAAGGAGAACCAGGAGAACACTACACAGTTACTGTAATATTATATGATGAAAATTACCTATCCTTTCTGAGAGGGAGCAGGAGGGAAGGGAAGAAGGGAAACAATTTAGATTTTATAATTTTAGAAAACATATGTGTGGGGGCAGCTGGGTAGCTCAGTAGATTGAGAGCCAGGCCTAGAGATGGGAGGTCTTAGGTTCAAATCTGGCCTCAGACATTTCCCAGTTGTGTGATCCTGGGCAAGTCACTTGACCCCCATTGCCTACCCTTACCACTCTCCTGCCTTGGATCCAATACACAGTATTGACTCCAAGATGTAAGGTAAGGGTTAAAAAAAATTTTTTTTAATTAACAAAAAAAGAAAAAGAAAGCATGTGGAAAACTGTTATTGCAAGTAATTGGAAAAATAAAATATCTTTGAATTAAAAATATATATCATATGATGAACATTTGTGAATTGACTAAGTTATTCTTAGCAATACAGTGATCCAAGAAAATCCTCAAGGACTCAAGATGAAAAATGCCATCCGCCTCCAGAGAAAGAACTGAATACAGACCAAGACATATTATACTTCACGTTATTTCTTCATTTTTGTTTGATCAAGTTCTCTTTCACAAAAGGACTAATATGGAAAGATGTTTTACACTATTATAAACACTATTATACATGTAAAATATATACATCAGATTGCTTTGCCTCACAAAGGGAAGAAAAAAAGAGAGAGGAAGAGTGAGAATTAGCCTCAAACTTTAAAAAATGAAGGTCTAAAAATTGTTTTTTTTTAATTGAGAGGAAAAAATGTATACATATATGTATGTATGTATAAAAGAATACTTTGTATCCAATAATCTTTACTTTGGCATGCTCTGGCAATAATGACTTTTTTTAAAAAACCCTTACCTTCTGCCTTAGAATCAAAGAATTTGATTTTGTTCTGGCTACCTGCAATCAGAACACGAAGCCAATTTATTTCTATTCTATTATTTTCGCTTCTTGTTGTTCATTAATTTCAGTCATGACCCCATCTATGGGGTTTCTTGGAAAAAATACTGGTATCAACATGGGAAAAAATTCAAAATTACCAGAGTATGTTTCCTCATTGCCTATTTTAATCTCTTCAGTTTCTTTTTCTTCTCTAATTGCTACCGCTAGCATTTCTAATATAATATTAAATAACAGAGATGACAATAGGCATCCTTGCTTCACTCCTCATCTTAATGGGAAGGCTTCTAACTTGTACCCATTGCAAATGATATTTGCTGATGGTTTTAAATATATACTGTTTATTATTTTGAGGAAGGGCCCTTCTATTGCTATACTTTCTAGTGTTTTCTATAGGAATGAGTATTGTATTTTGTCAAAGGCTTTTTCTGTATCTATTGAGATAATCATGTTATTTCTGTTGGTTTGATTATTGATATAGTCAATTATGTGGACAGTTTTCCTAATATTAAACCATCAGGAACAATCAATCTTGACAGTCCTTGGAACGATGTTCTCACTGGAGTGGTTTGTCATTTCCTTACATTTTATAAGTGAGTAAATGGAGGCAGGATTATGTGGCTTGCCCAGTGTTACATAGCTTGTGAGTGACTAAGGCAAGATTTGAACTCAGGTCTTCCTGACTCCAGGCTTCGTATTCTATCCACCGGGCCATCTAGCTGTCTACTATCTCTACATCAAAACCTAAATAGGGAACATAGAAAAAATTAAGCTATAGTTTTCCTGGTGAATAAAAACTGCCCAAGAATTTATTGATAGGCACTGCTGCTAATCATATCTAACAACATGCAGAAATATTTTGATGCATGGCTTATTATATATTCAGAGCATAGATCTATAGTACACAAAAAAACAGTAGTCCCTGATACTCAGTTCTGGAAATATATGGTTATTAGTTATGTTAGCAGGACAGAAACAATGGAATTTTGTAGAAGGGGAAGTAAAGATTTACACATCAGAGAATGGATAGCAGACAGGGAAGAGCATGTCAGGTAAAATTATATACTGATCAGTAAAAACTAGGAATAAATCTGGATACCCATGAAACAGTTCATAAGAAGATAGTAGTTAATAAACACGTTGCTGCTCCTCCTTCATTTTTTAAGAGAATCAATGACATCACAGGGTGATGTTTTGACTCGCAAGTGAATTAGAGTTAAGTGAGGCAAAGTTGCACAAAGCCATTAGCTTCACTCTCTCTTCCAAATTCATCCAAGTCCTAAAGTCTGTTGATGACCCAGGATGCAGTGGATGACCCTGACGTCTTCAGTGTCTTAGTACAGAGCCTACTTCAGCCTCCTTCATGGCTGCTGGAACAAATTGTTCTCATCCACCCATTCTGATGGCGGAAGTTTTCACATACCTTGGAGTAGACATTTCCCTAATTCACTGATGCGTTTGAGGTCTGTCAAGACAGTTTATTGGGGTGTAGCCACTGTACATGCTATGATTTCTTGGAACCATAGGTAAAAGTAGAATGAAAGCTAGACACCCAAGGAGGATGAGCAGCCCTGGAAAAGAGTTAGCAAGCCCTCACCCCAGAGGTACTAGTTTTCCTTGAATATCCCATATACTCTGCTACAGCTATTAAGACCCACCTTAACACATTATCCCAAGACCCTGGCTTTATGGGACTTTGTCAGCTGAACTGGAGTGGGTAATCAGACCCTAATAATAGTCTAGCACTGGAAGGAAATATATAATCACAGCAAAACACAGTGTGTTAATAACAGGAACAAAGTATTTGTGCATTATGGCTAAGGCTGGAAAACAAAACCTACAGGATTTGACATCACAAAAAAAAAAAAAAGGCCACCCATCTGCCACAGAAAACACAATTTTACAACTTCAAATTTACATGGATTTATAAACTTATTTTTAAACTTTATATGATTTTTAAAATTTTTATAAGCTTTATATATAACATATATAAATTTATAAAAGTATCCTCCATTGTGGGCTCCCATATGTTGTTAAACTTTTATACCTCAACTCCTGATTCTAAATGTTTTTATTGTACATATACAGGTTTAGATAATCTGCCTATTGAACAAAAATGATAAATAACAAGATCATTATTCATGATAAATTTTCTGGGTGAAGGTGCTGCATAAACATAGATGCATGAGGTTAAAGTATTCTGTATACAGTAAATATGACAGTTAGATGGGGAAATGGATAGAGCATTAGGCTTGGAATCAAAAAGGCTCTTCTTCCTGAGTTCAAATCTGGCCTCAAACACTTACTACCTGTGTGGTAAAGTCACTTAAAGTCACCTGGGCAAGTCACTTAACCCTATTTGCCTCAGTTTCCTCATCTATAGAATGAGCCAGAGAAGGAATAGAAACCACATCAGTATCTTTTCCAAGAAAACCCCAACAAAGGTCACAGAGATTCAGACACAATAGAAAACAACTGAACAATAACAACAAAAGTTGTTGGCTTATAGAACACTGCGCCAGAGATATCTTTCCTTCACTTTAAGCTGAGGAATGATCTAGCAAATAAGAATCACAAAATATGAGAAAAGGGTAAGTGGCTGATGGCACACTTGATGTTGAGTCATACCTGAGGCAAGAAATTGTTGCATTCTGCTAACTCTAATAAATGGACCTTAATTTTCTCTAACTCCCACTCATTTCTTTTCTTTCCTGGCTTTCCAATCCCCTCCTACACACAGCACACAAAAAATCCTCCTACCTCTTGCACTTATTGAAACCCACAGGCACTGCCTAATGTTCCTTCAAACCTTTGGCCATTAGAATATATATGCATATATATATTTACAGTATATATAATGCATATATGTAATACATATTTTATATCTACTGACTCTTTTACAGCATCAAAAAGATATACCCTTCTCTTGAGGCAAATAGGTTTAATTTTTCCATCCTCCAGTTTAAAATATTACTTTGCCTGGACTTCTCCTTTGACTTGTCTTATGTTCCCCTGTACCATAGTTATTTGTGTCCATAGAATCACAGAACATGATACATGGAAAATTTGGCCCCAAGGCAGAAGTGACTTGTCCCTAGTTACAAAGCCAGTTATAAGAGTTATTTGTGTACTGCTTCTGGCTTTGGCCCCAAAGTTATGGTTAAGGTGAAAAATGACTGTAGAAAAGAAGACTGTCTTCATCGCCACCACCAGCATCAACTTATACAAAGGAACATGTAAGCCCAATAGTCCTGGGAAAGACAGCACTGACCAGACCACTGGGCCAGTTTTATGGCCCAACCTGGGAGCAACCACTCCCTTGGAGCCTGTAACCACAATAAGAAGACCCCAAAAAAGATTTGTTACCAGTCCTTGGCACTCTCAATAGTTTCTATCAGAAACTGCAATGATTTAATCTGAAATGTTTGTGCTTTCCAGCTTTCTTGCAGCTAAAACCTTCTTAATGTGATATTTCTCCCATTAAAATGTAAATTCCTGGAAGTCAGGGACTATCTAACTCTTCTCTCTGTATCCTCAGTGCTTTTGCACATATTAAGCATGTATTAAATGGTTTTTTTCATTCATTCATTCATTCATTCTGTCTTTGCAATGGATAGAATGCTAGATCTGGAGACAGGTGGATTTGAGTTAACATTTGGCTTCAGACTTAGTACTGTGTGACTTTGAGCAAGTCACTTAACTTGTATCTGTATCAGGTTATTCAGCTATAAGATAGAGATAATAATAGCACCTGCCTCCCAAGTTTGCTGTGAGGGTCAAATGAGATACAATTTGTAATGCACTTTGCAAATTTTAAACCTCTATATTGGTAATAGGTTGTAAACTTCATGAGAGCAAGTCTTATGTGACCAATCTTTCTTTTTATTCCCGGACCTTAGAGCAATGTTTTATGTTTAACAAATGCTTCTTGAGAGAGCCAAGAAGGAGAAACAGAAGGAAATAATGTAATTCACATCCACAACTTCTCCAAACAAATCTATAAAATTCTGATGGAGAAATCTGGAAAAAAGTCAAAGTGAATTCCTTTGCTCCCTATCCCAGATAGGGAGACAGAAAGAAAGGTCTGTGGACAATGACGACAGATTTGGGCAGGAGCCTTTTCCAGATAGGAAGGTCCTGGATGGTGTATCTAGAAAGGAAAAAGTTCAGAAGCTAGTACAGCAGTGGAATGGCTCAGACCCCAAGCTCAGAGAAGGGTCCCACTTGCAGCATGGAAGCCGGCAAATCCCCAGCCTGCCCCTGAGATCCTAGAACAATATAACACTCAAAAACCCAAGGCATCAGCAACAGGACCAAGGCCAGATCTTCCTTCCAGAAGCATGGCAGAGCCTAGCCCTAACATCAAGTCTGATATCAGGAAGTAGGCAGGAAGAATGGGCAAACAAAAAAAACCCAACTATAACATAATAAACTATTATGGTGGCAGGAATGTTCAAAACAGAAATGCAAAAGAAGAGAATGACTCCAAAATATCTATAAGCAAAGCCTCAGAGAAAAATACAGCTTGAGCAAAAATCCAACTAGAATTCCTAGAAGAGATGAAGGAAGAGTTTAAAAAAAAAAAAGAGTTAAGCTTGATTTCTACAAAAACTGGGAAGATCTCATGAACTAATGTGGAGTGAAATGAGCAGAACTAGGAGAACATTGTACACAGTAAATGAAACATTATGGAACCATCAAATGTAATAGACTTTGCTACTAATAGCAATGCAATGATCCAGAACAATCCCAAGGGACTTATGAGAAAGAATGCTATCCACATCAAGAGAAAGAAATGTAGGAGTAAAAATCCAGAAGAAAACACATGATTTATCACTTGTTTATATGGGTATATGACTTGGGGTTTTAGACTACTCTTTTACAAAAACAAATATGTAAATTGGCATTGTGATAATACAAGAATAACCCAGCAGAATTGCTTGTCAGCCCCAGGAGGGGGGAAGAAAGAGGGGAGGGAAAGAATATAAATCATATAAGCTTGGGAAAATACTTTAAAATAAATAAATTTTAAAAGTTAAAAAATGTTTTTATAAGTGGAATCAGAATGCTTAACAAAAAAACTGGAGAAATGAGAGATATGGAAAAATTGGAAAGGGAATGAACAGTTTGGCACTAAAAACATAAAACTCTATCCAAGCAACAAACTCCTGAAAATTCAAATGGACAGAACAGAAGCCAATCAATTCATCTGGCAACAAGAAATACTAAAAACAAAGACAAGAGACTGACAAAAATTGTAGTACAAAGAGGCTGGACATAGCAGTTTTGCAGGCTTTGGCTGAGTTCTAATGTCAGTTAGGAGTTTAGAATCTTGGGTAAGAGTTTCAGTTGGACCAGGGAACTCGTGGAGGGAACCAGGGTCTAGCTGAGCTCCTTCTTCTCCTTCTTGAGATTGAAAACCTAGCCTAGTTTTGGAGTGTTTTTTGAGATTTGTTAATTTAGATAAAACCTTTGAATCTCCATACCCTACCTCATTTTCCTACCTTAATTTCCCTTACCTAAATGTCTGATAGGAGTGAATAAGGAGAGTGAATCAGAGAATTAGTTCAAATCTGTGAGTTTAGCTCTACCCTTGCAGTAATTTATCTAGAGAGGATTTGTAGCCATCATCCTAATCCATTTTGATTTCAAAATCACCTTAAGAGCTGAGTAAAGGCAGAACCTTTCTCAGACTCCATTCCTGCTTCCCTTCCCCTACCTGAGGTTTCTCTAAGCAGCTGTTAGGGTTTCCTTGTTCATTTTACCCTGACAATCTAACCTGAGAAGACAATAAACCCCTTTTGTGTTTAAAACAGACCTTTTGGTTACTTCATTAATTAATCAGTAAGAAAGGGAAGAAGAGGAATAGAAATCAACATACTCTGGGTTTGAGGGAAGCCGGGGTATCCATCTTGAAGGAGGTGTAACTTCAAAACAAGTACCTTCCTGTGATATTAACTAAACCCTGTGGTTAATTTCATTCAGTCTATTTCCCTTCAGTGTTTGTCTTTAGTCTAAGTCCTAGTCTGTATGCCCTGCTGCTGTTTGCCTATTTAGATTAGTTCATCCTCTCCCTGGCAAGCCTTGTTACCTCAGTGTTATACTCCCTGAACTCAGACATTCCCTTATTTCTCCTACCACCTAAGCTGCCATCCTTCATCACTGAACCTTCCTTATCCACTATATTGCCTTAACTTCCCTATTACCTAGTATATTCACTTGTATACCTTCAGCCTTGGATCCCTTGCTTTGTCTTGTTCCCTGATCCTACCAGTTATTACCCCTAGCTTCAGCCTCATATTATATCCTGCATCTCCCTATTACATCCTACCTAATCCCCATATTACCTCCCTAGCAAATCCCTTATAACATCCTTCCAAATCCCCTATAACAAAATGGAATAAAATGTAAATTATCTCATAGTAAAAATAACTGACTAGAAAGAACAGATAAAATACAAAAAAAATTAAGAATCATTGTACTACTATCTGAACATCATGAAAGAGCTTGGCCAACCTCATTCAAAAAATCTTTAAAGAAATTTGCCCAAAGGATAACATAGAAATAGAAAGAAGCAACCGGGCACCTCCTAAAAGAAACCCCAAAAAGAAAACTCTTAGGAACATCATAGTCAAAATCCAGATTTTACCAGGTAAAAGAAAGCGTACTGCAAGAAGTCAGAAAGAAAGAATTCAGGTAACAAGAAGTCAGTCAGGATTACATGGGATTTAGCAGCCACCATTTAAGGAGCAAAGAATTTGAAATGTGATATTCCAGAAGGCAAAGGATATGGGCTTATAGCCAAGAATAACTTATTAAAACTTAGTATAATAGAGACAGTTCTCCTTTACATCTGTCTGCAGACCTCTATATAAAGTTATTTTTACATAATTCTGGGAAGGTGGATGGAAGGGGACCTTGAGCCCTCAGAGGGAGGGAACCAGCATGAGGTTCAAGGACAGGGTCAGAGGAGCAGGAGGAAGAACTCTAGGGAGAGGGACCAGACATGCTGAGGCCAACACACACAGGAGAGGATGGGTGACAAGGGCAGGGGAGAGATACTCAATACCACATCAAAGACAGCTACAAGTCAGTAACACAAGGACAGTTGGCCCATGGGGTAGAATGGAGCAAACGTCTCTTCTCTATGCTCAGGAAGTCTCAAGCCAAGTGGTTTCTATCTTTTCCTTTGCTTCCACTTGGAAGGTTTTTAAAAAAAAATTTTTTTTTCTATTTTTTTTTAATTGGGAGGATAGGAGGCTGAGGATCCCTACAAGGGCAGGAATGGATAGAGAGCACAAGTATTCTTTTGGAATGCAAATTTATTTCAGATTTCTTCAGGTAAAGTAGAATTTGTGTAATGTAAATTGTTTTACTACAGGGGAAAAAATGGATCTCTAATGAAATAAAGGTCTTTTGAGCATTCCTTATAAAAAAAGACCATAGCTGCATAGAAGTTTGAAATTCAAACACAGGAGTGAGGATAAACATTAAAAGGTAAATATAAATGAACAATGATAAAGGACTAAAGAAGAATAAGGACTAAATAACAATAAATAGAGAAGCTAGGTGGTACAGTGGATAGAGCTCAGGGCTGGAGCCAGGAAAACTCAATTTGACTTCAGGCACTTATAGCTCTGGGACCCTGGGCAAGTCACTTAATCCTGTTGGCTTCAGTTTCCTCATATGCCAAATGAACTGCAGAAAGAAATGGTAAACCTCTCTAGTATCTTTAACAAGAAATCCCAAAATGGCATCACAGTGAGTCAGACTGAAAATGCGTGAATATGAACAAAAAAAAGGATAAATTGCTTACATTCAAATATGAGGAGATGATATCCATGCCTCTTCACAACACTATTATCTTTAGAGTACATAGAGGGAACCTAATTAGATAAAGTTCAGGAGTGGTTCTGTTATGACTTGATCTTAATTTCTTAAGAATAGAAAAAGAGGGTGGGGGCAGCTGGGTAGCTCAGTGGAGTGAGAGGGGGCAGCTGGGTAGCTCAGTGGAGTGAGAGTCAGGCCTAGAGACAGGAGGTCCTAGGTTCAAACCCAGCCTCAGCCACTTCCCAGCTGTGTGACCCTGGGCAAGTCACTTGACCACCCCCATTGCCCACCCTTACCAATCTTCCACCTATGAGACAATACACGGAAGTACAAGGGTTTAAAAAAAAAAGAATAGAAAAAGAGGGGAAGAAGAATACAATAGGGAGGGAGGGAGTAGAGAGAAGGTGAAGGAAAATTATCTCACATATGAAGAAATCAAAGCTATCTGTAGTCACATGAAAAGATGCTCTAAATCACAATTGTTTAGACAAATGCAAATTAAAATAACTCTAAATAACTCTAAGGCATCACTTTACATCTATCAGATTGGCTAATATGGTAATATAGGAATATAATAAATGATGGAAAGGATGTGGAAACATTGGGACATTAATGCACTGTTGGAGATGTAAACTAACCCAATTATTCTGGAGGGCAATTTGGAAGTATGCCCAAAGGACTATAAAATTGTGCATACCCTCTGATTAGGGCTGTGTCCTAAAAAGATTTAAAAAAGGGGGGGGGGAGAAAGGAACAATTTGTACAAAAATAGTTATGGCAACTCTTTTTCATAGTGACAAAAAATTAGAAATTGAGATGTCTGTCAATTAGGGAATAGCTGAACATGTTGTATATGAATGTAATGGAATATTATTGTGCTATAAGAAATGATGAGCTGGATGAATTCAGAAAAACATGGAAAGACTTACAAAACTGATGTAAAGTGAAGTGAGCAGAACTAGGAGAACAGTACACACAATAAACAGCAATATTGTATGATGATCAGCTGATCCAAGACAATTCTGAAGGAGTTAAAATGAAAAACACTATCCACCTTCAAAGAAATAACTGATGGAGAATAAATACAGATTGAAGTATACTATCTTTAACTGTATTTTCTTTGTGGTTTTTTTTTCTAAATGTGCCTTCTTCCACAATATGAACAATATGGAAACATATTTTGCATGATATTACAAGTATAACCTCTATCAAATTGCTTATTGTCTCACGGTAGCAAAGGGGAAAGGAGAGAAAGAATTTGGAACTAAAAATTTCAGAAAACTAATATTTAAAATTATTTTACATGTAATTTGGGAGAAAGCAAAATATTGAAAGATAAAAAAGAAAATTATCTCCCATATCTTCGGCACAGAAGGAGACAGATATATAAATGAGGGACACACACAGAATTGAGTATAAACATTACATGTCACTAGAAAGAAAAATGAGAGGGAAAGGGGAGAAGGGGTAGGGGGAACTAGAGGCGAGGTATATTAAGGGAGGGAATATTTCTAAGCAAAATAAACTAAAATGTACATAAAAACATCTCTTTGAGGTGGCAAAGAATGGGAATCTGAGGGAGTGACCAAAAATTGGGAAACAAATGAACAAGTTTTGTTATATAAATGTGAAGAGATACTATTGAGATTTTGAGTAATGACTAATTAGGATTCCAGAGGATTCATGTGGAAACATGCTACCCACCTTTTGATAGAGGCAAAAGACTAAGAACGTAAAACAGAAAATTTTTTGGACATAGCTAATGTGTAAATTTGTTTCGATTGACTATCCAACCCTAACCCTAAATTTGTTTCTAACCCTAATGCATATTTGTAATAGGTTTTGTTTTTCTCTCTCAGTGGTGGGTGGTGGTAGGAGGATGAGAAGATAAATGTCCGCTAATTAAAACTACATATGTGTGTTTTAATAGATATTTTAATTTAAATGTATTTATATGTGTGTGTGCATATATTAAAGGGCTGGTAGAAGGTGGAACAGATAGAGAGCCAGGCCTGATATCAGGAAGACTCATTTTCCTGAATTCAAAACTGACCTCAGACCTGTACTATGTGACCCTAGGCAAATTACTTAATCCTATTTGCCTCAGTTTCTTCATCTGTAAAATGAGATGGAGAAGAAAATGGCAAACCACTTTAATATCTTTGCCAAGAAAACCCCAAATTGGGTCATGAACAGCTGGACACGACTGAACAATAATAATAAATCACATATAGTCACACACCAAGCATATATACATAAGTATCACATATATAGTTATACACATCTAAGGATGTGTGTATATGCGTGTGTTTGTGAGCTGTACGTGTTTCTTGAGTTGAAGTGACTGAGTTTCTACCTCAAGGCACACTCACTCCCCCTCTCCCCTGCACTTCGTGGATGTCAAGTTCAGTTCTGCAACTCGTCCTTGGAAACGACCAGAGGACTACATTGGGAGGAGGGGGAACTCTGCGGTCAGGAGGTGAACAAAACTATTCCCCCCTTCCAAGGCCTCGGCCTTTGCCCCAACCTATCCTCCAACTCGCGATCAGAAGGAACTACTAGCCCCAGCTGGAGCCTTCTCTCTAGGCCGCTTGGCTCCTACTAGTCCGTTTCTCCGCCCACTAAGGCAACAGAAACGCAAGGAATCGAACTTAACCTGGCCGCGAGCCCCAAGAGTCACTGAAAGAACCCCGATAATCAATTAGTTCCGAGACTCGGAGATATCTACGCGAACAGTCTCTCAAACCGAGCTCCTGGGTCATTTCCTCTCACTGAAGAACCGGTTACGCAGGACCAATAGCTCTCCTAATTCAGTAGCTTTAAAAACCAATAAACGGGTGGAATCGTGAGTGACGGAGAAATTAAGCCAATCGAGAGGCAGAAACGTGATCGAGGCTGGCCCGTCCCCTTGCAACCTAGGCGACAGCGGGAAGCTCTGGGAATACCGGATCCTTCTTCCAATCATAGCCCTTCGTGTTAGATCAGCACCAGCATAACTCCGGCCCATGATGACTAAGATCCAATCAGAATGAAACAAGGCGTTCGGGCGAGTTCAGCCTATCCACGTGAGCTGGGTGGGCTGATTTGCTCGGTTTGGAAATGGGGAGGATGAAGCCTTTTTACGACTAATTGGTTATTATTGGTCTAAGAGAGGGAGGAATGGAAGGAGAGAGGGGGAAAATGCTTTGAAAGAAAATGCTGTGCCAGTATGAATCCTGATTTGGATCAGGAGCAGCTTTATTGACTTTTTCATATAAAGCAATCATCTCAATCAAGAGCAGCCTCTGGGATTTTCCAGATAAAACAACAGTTATCAAAAAATAACCCATCCTAGGAGCTTCCAGGCCATTTTCAGAGGCTGTTATACCCTCTTCCCCTGAACCATGGTAGTTTTCAAGCAATAAAAAACTAGCTAGCCCCTGTAGATAGTGGGATCCTTTTCTTAGGAGAGGACTAACACATGAATGCAGTTCTGCTGCAAATATAATGTCTGTTTCTCACTCAGTTCGACTAATGGGTCCTTGGGGCAAGGAGCCAGGAAAGTATTGGGTTGACAAAAGCCAATAGGAAAATGAAGACCAGCCTGGGCTCCTCCACAAAATGGGGACTCCTGGAAATACTCAGAGATGGGCCTTGAAGGGAAATATTCTAAATTGAGAAGACTGTGAGAGTAGTTGAATGTCCTAAGAATGCTCTGGAGAATCTTTGAGCAGGAAGTGAGTCTATTTGCTCTGCCCTGGAGCACTGCAGGAGTTATATTTTGTTTAACTTTTGTTTCATGGAATTGAGATCTGAAAAAGGCAAATTTAGAACTGGGAGCTTGAAGGAACTGATAGGTCTTAGGCCTTCATTTTCAGAAAAAGAAACTAGTGACTTGCACACAGTTAATGAGCATCAGAGTGAGAATTTCCAGCTCATATTACTGCAGAGCCTTTTATATGGTTATTTAATCGATCCTGAAAAATGATTCATACAATTCAACCTTATCATTTATTAATCATCTCATATTAATCTACTAAAAGAAGAAAATATGTATATAGAGAAGTAGAATTCAAGATAGGTTGTGATAGGCAACAAAAGCAACAGATTCAATTCAAAGACCATTTATTAATTGCCTACTATGGGCTAGGCATCATACTAGGTACTGGGCATGTAAAAACAAAAATGAAACACACCCTTTTCTCAAGAAACTTATGTTCCATTTATAAGGCTGTAAGTATAGCCTTTGTTTTGTTTTGTTTTTTAAACCCTTAACTCCTGTGTATTGGCTCATAGGTGGAAGAGTGGTAACGGTAGGCAATGGGGATCAAGTGACTTGCCCAGGGTCACACAGCTGGGAAGTGTCTGAGGCCAGATTTGAACCTAGGACTTCCCATCTCTAAGCCTGACTCTCAATCCACTGAGCTACCCAGATGCCCCTTGTAGCCTTTGTTTTTGAAGCACTGTGCCAGGCTTTGCTCTATCCTTAAGAAACTCCAGAACAAGAGGCTTCAATTTGATAACTATTAAGAATTTGCTATAGGGGACACCTAGGTGGCTCAGTGGATGGGGAGCCATGCCTCCAGAGGTCCTAGGTTCAAGTATCTGGCCTCAGATACTTCCTAGTTATGTGACACTGGGCAAGTCACTTAACCCTCATTGTCTAGCCTTTACCAATGCACAATATTGATTCCAAGATGAAAGATAAGAGTTTAAAAAAAAATATGGTGATAGCCAACATTTACATAGTACCTTAAAGGTGGAAAATACCTTACAACATCCTGGGAAGCAGATGGTATTATCATCTGATTTTGAAGATGAAAAAAACTTTTTTAACAATGGAACCAAAGTTTATTTTCTGCATAAACTCCTATAAATTACAAAGACAAAAATGCTAGACTACAGACAGGTTAAGTGACTTACCATGGCTCACATATCTATTAAGTATCTGAAATGGGATTTGTTCTCCTTGACTCAGGGCCCAACACTTTATTTCCTGTGCCACCTAGCTGCCATGTATATAAGACCCTATGCTAGGCACTAAGTATACAAAAATGGCATAAGACATATTCTCTGCCCTCAAAAAGATTATCCAGCTAAGAATAAAGACAAAAATGTACACAAATAGCCACAATATAAGGCAAAATATAAAGACAAAGGACCAAATAAAATGCTTTGAATAAATAAGGAGATATCATTTTCAGCAGAGAGGATAAGGGAAGACTTTAAAAAGGAAGTTCTATTTGAGTTAGACCTGCAAGGTGGTATTTCAACAGGGAGATAGAAAGATGGTATCCTACTTCCTTTAACAAAATACCAGTAACTCAGCTCCTACACCTAACTTCTTGGTTATTGATATAGTTAATGTTTAATCAAATCCTTTCTGTAATAGCTCAAATCCTGAGAAAAAAAGCCTTTTGCTGATTCCATCCAAGATCAATTAATTCCATCCATGGCTCTGGACTTTGGCCAACTAGATAGGCATCCATTAATTAGGACTACTTATGTCCATGTACATATCTCCTTGCATCTGTGAACTTGAAAGCACTATGTGATTCTAATACAAATGGCCTAATTTCAGTCTTCATCCTACTTATCCTGTGAGCTACTTTTGATCCTATCAACCAGAACCTCATCCTTCTTGACATTCTCTCTTCCTTTGGCTTTTTTTACCTTGCTCTGTTCAGCTACCTATCTGACTATTCCTTGTCAGTTTCCTTTACTGAACCATTATTCTACTCCTATTAAGGATGGAAACTCTGTCCTGGACCTCTTCTCTTTCCACTCCAACTTGGTGATCTCATTAGCAACTATGGGTTCAATTATTATCTCTACACAGATCTTTCTCAAATCTATATATACAAATTCAATTTTCTCTCTTGAATTCCAGCCATGCATTTCTTTCTTTATTTTTTTTAAACCCTTACCTTCCATCTTAGAATCAATACTGTGTATTGGTTCCAAGGCAGAAGAGCAGTAAGAGCTAGGTAATGAGAGTTAAGTGACTTGCCCAGGGTCACACAGCTAGGAAGTGTCTGAGGCCAGATCTGAACCTAGGACCTCCTGTCTCTAGGCCTGGCTCTCAATCCACTGAGCTACCCAGCTGCCCCCCAACCATGCATTTCTAACTGCCTACTGGACACCTCTACCCCAATGTCCCATTAGCATCTTGAACTCACCGTGTCCAAAATGGAATTCATTGTGTTTTTCTTAAAAGCATTCCTCCCCGTAAATAGCCTGCTTTTATTGAGAGTAACATCATCCATGGGGAAGCTAGGTTGGTGCCATGGATAGAGCTCCTGACCTGGAATCAGGAAGATTCATCTTTCTGAATTCACATCTGGCTCCAGACAACTTATTAGCTGTGTAACCCTGGGCAAGTCACTTAATCCTGTTTGCCTCAGTTCCTCATGTATAAAATGAACTGGAGAAGGAAATGCTAAACTACTCCAATATCTTTACTAAGAAAAGCCCAAATGGGACCATAAAGAGTCAGAAAAGACTGAAAACAATTGAACAAAAATCATCATCCATCTAGTTGTCTAGGTTTACAGTCCTGGTGTTATCCTTGACACTGCACATTTAATCAATTGCCAAGCCTTGTCAATTCTACCTCAACATCTCTCAGATCTCTCTTCTCTTTCTCTCTGACAAAGTCTCTGTTCTTTCAAATGTATATGTGGTGGACTGGTTGTGCCTAGGCACACATTAATGAGCCAGCAGTCCTTTCACCGTGGGGGCTGCCTAGAATCTAGAGCCCATAGGAGATTGGGGCAGCTTTCTTGGTGCATGGGGACATCTAATAGAAGCCATAGGAAATGTCATTCCTTTCAATCTCATTCTCTACTTCTCAATTTCCCTTTGTCTTTTTGAGCTTTCTTTAACTTGTTGAGTCTCTTCTGCCTCTTCTGGATTCCAACTTTCAAGAGAGAAGATGGAAGATGCCAGTCCCACTTTAGGTTACTGAAGGAAAAGACTGAGAAGAAGCTAACATGAGAGAAGATGGCAGGCTCCTTTATATCCTCATCCCCAGCTAGTTACACTAGAGAGTTCTAGGAATTTCCCCTTGGGTGAGATCTGGGACTTTCTCTGTTGTGCTGTTACCTCACTCCCAATGGGAGAACTGCTTCCTGCTGTATTGTCTGGTATGTATTCTCCTATGTATATTATCTCTAATTTCTGTTTTGTTATGATTTGGACATGACCATGCTATGTGTTAGAAACAGCTCTCACAATATATGGGGTCCTTCTTCCTCCAATAATGAAACAATGATCAGAAGTTGGATCGATCCTGAAAATCGTATACCCTAGACCAATGATGGGCAAACTTTTTAAAGAGGGGGCCAAAGGAAAGGAAATGCTCATCTGTCAGTCTGTTTCTAAGGCAAGGCAACTCTTTTGAAGTTTCATTGTATTGTATCCTATTCATTGTATTTGTCAGATTAGGAATAACTTGGCCAGTCGGATGGAACATTTCAGGGGGCTGCATCTAGCCTGCAGGCCATAGTTTGCCCGTCACTGCCCTGGACAAATCATATTAAAGTGAGCAGATAGATATAATGCTAGCCTAATATTCCTCTCTCTGAGGAGAGCAGAGCAGCTGCCTTTGGCCTCAACCTCTTGACAGGAATTAGAATCTCCCTTGAGGAAGTATTGGGAAGAGAAGAAGCCAAAGATAATCTATTCTGTCTTCCTACAAACCTCATGATCCACCTCCATGCTATGTGTTGGGGACAATGCTCATAATACATGGGGCCTTGCTGGATTTGAATATAGTTTAAATGTTAATTTTTTAAAAATGTTTACATTTTAGCTTCTTTAATTTAATATATAAAATCAATGTCTGTTATGATTGGAGATTCAATAAATGTCCAGTTTTCAAATAAAAACTAAGATTCCCTAGGTATACAACCAAATGAAATGCACTGTACACATGCCGTCATCCTTATCCCTCCGAGATCCTACCCAGGATATCACTGTAGACTTTTGATTAGTTTCTTTGCTTCCATTCTACCTCTTACCCAATCTGTCCTTTACTTAGCAGCCAAATTAGCACTTTTAAGGCATATCTAATGATAGCACATCACTCCTTAAAAATCTTGAGAGGCTCTGTATTGCCTATAGGATAAAATACAAATGCTTGCATCCTAGCTTTCTTTTTTTTTTTAACCTAACTTTCTGTCTTAATAACAACTTTAAGACAGAAGGGCAAGGGCTAGGCAAATGGAGTCAAGCCACTTGCCCAGGGTCATATAGCTAGGAAGTGTCAAAGGTCAGATTTGAATTCAGATCCTTCCAATGCCAGGCCTGGTGCTTTATCTAATGCTATGCCTTTTAGCTGACCCCAGCCTTGCTTTTAAAGCCACCTACAATCTAGGACAGTAATGCAAACCTTTTAGAACTTTTTAGGGACCCTGTGCCATACCACCACCTACCCCCTAAGACCATGTGCCTGTGCCCCATCCCCCATTGTGTGCCATGCCCCCCAACTATGTGCAGTGCCCCCCCTGTATTGAGGGCAGGGCTTGGGGCAGTGCCTGGATGCAGGCTGGCCAAGCCAGGGCTGAGCTTCATAGGGAAGCTCCAGTGCCGACTTGCATTTGGAGGCCAGGGCCAGGCTACTGGTGGCCCTGGGCTGGCTGGTGCTCCACCAACAGGATAGTGCAGCCCTATACCTCCTACCACCTGCATTCAGAGGTGGGGCTAGGCTTCCAGCTGGCCAGACCAGGGGCCTATATGTGCCTACAGAGAGGTCTCTGCATTCCATCTTTGGCAAATGTGCCATAGATTCACCATCACAGATCTAGGATGTTCAGGAACTTCCATCTCAGGCTTATCTGTTCAAAACAGGTCATTCTCCATCTGCTTCTGCAAGTTCAAATTCCATATTCAAAATGTCTTTCTCAACCCACCTTAAAGCTAGTGCCTTTTTGCTGAGATTACCTCCAATATTTCCTGTATATAGTTTGAATATTCACAGTTGTTTGAATGTTGTCTTCCCTTTTTAGAATGTGAGCTCCCTGAGGGCAGGGACTGTTTTTCCTTTCTTTGTATACTTAGTACTTAGTACTTAGTACAGTACCACAAATTCAATAAGCATTTATTTAATAAGTGTTTGATGACTAACAACTAAAAAAGCGAAATGAGTCATACATGTGATGAGGCAGTCAAAAGAAGCTAATGCAACTTGGACTGTTTTAAAAGGAATGTGCCTTCCAGAAATAGAGGTGATAATCATTCTATATTCTGCCCAAATTAGGTTATATTTAGAATAATGTGTTCAATTCAGTTTAAGAACATTAATAAGACAGCATTCAAAGGAGGACATCCAGGATGGTTGAATCTGTTTTGTATGAAGAATTGAAAGTTGAAGGATATGATAGTTGAAAGAAATAAGGATGCTTAGCCTGGAGGAGAGAAGACTAAGGAGGTATAGGATATCTATCTTCATAAATTTGAAGGGTCCCCACCATAAATTTTTGATTAATTACTAAATGATATATATTTTTAAGAAACCCTTACCTTCCATCTTGGAATCTATACCGTGTATTGGTTCCAAGACAGAGGAGTGGTAAGGGTTAGGCAATGGGACTTAAGTGACTTGCCCAGGGTTACACAGTTCGGAAGTGACTGAGGTCACATTCGAACTCAGGACTTCCCATCTCTAAGCCTGGCTCTCAATCCACTGAACAACTCAACTGTCCCCTAATTATCGATTTTTATTAATTAATAAGCCAGAATTAATCAGCTTTTTTCTTATTAGGGTAGTAGAATAAGAATAGTCAATCCAAAAACATTATTCCAAAAATCTGTACAGCATATCTCAGATTTTAGGGGAAATGCTTTTGGATTGAATATTCTTACTCTACTACTTAGTAAAACTTGGGAAATTTACTGCAGAAAATAATCATTCACAAAACTACAAGCCAGGAGCCAGTCCTAGAATAAGAATTCAAATGGTAATTCACAGAGCACTTTATATACTACCTCCATAGAATTCATGTATGAAAGATCCATCTTCATGAATTCTAATCTGACCTCAAACATTTACTAGCTGTGTGACCCTGGGCAAGTCACTTAACCGTGTTTGCCTCAGTTTTGTAAAATGAGCTATAGAGGGAAATGGTCAACAACTCCATTATTTTTTGCCAAGAATACCCCAATTGGGTCACAAAGAGTCAAGCAGGACTTAAAAACATATCTGGTAGGCTTAAATGTAGAAAGCATATGTGAGAAGTGATAACTCTAAGTTTCTTGTTGGGTGGAAGGAAGGCTTTTTCTCTCTTATGGAGTCTTTATGCCATACCATACCCTTTAGGAGAGATGTATCTTTCAGGAGCTGGGCAGCTAAGTGACAGTAGATTGAGTGCTAGGCCTTGAGTCAGGAAGATGAATCTTCCAGTGTTCAAATCTGGATTCGGGTACTTACTAGCTGCTTACCTTGGGCAAGTCGCTTAATCCTATTTGCCTCAGTTTCTTAATCTTTAAAGTGATCTGGAAAAGGAAATAGCAAACTATGATTCCAGTGAATGAGATAAAATTAAATGTGTTCTTCTCAAGGTAAAGCATCCAGTTTACTTCCCCCTAATTAAGAATGGAATGTGTAAGCAAGTCTTTTTTAGTTTCAAGGACTTCTTGATTTTTTGCTTGGTAGATTTAGGAGGCAGGCCCGGTGAGTTGGGAAGATGGGAGGCCCCTTTTGTTTTCTAATCCAAGGACATCCTGACACAGTTCCAGAAGCAAGGGAAGCCATATATATCACTCAGCTCAGCTGCCTCATTATCTCTTCATACCTTTGAAAATGTAGGGTGACACTAATAACCTTACCACTTCCAAGTAGAAGCTCTTGATGAGCTCATGCTATGTATCTTGTTGTTTTCTGATTGGGGTGGACTTTGTGCCTAGATTATAAGTCCTGGCCCCAAGACAGTGGGGGTTAGAGAGTGTAATAGTGGGACACCAGGGATGTTAATTATTATTATTAAAATGTAACTAAATGGTTTGTGGGTTCACTCTGGGTTGAAGGAGAGACAGGACCAACCAGGATAGGGAGACCAGGGTTTACTGCCAAGCTTTCAACTGACATAGGAATGGCAGTTGGCCCAATGGTCACCCAGCTCACCCTAGGCCAGGGTCTATGGAACCAGCAGGCAAAGGTAAAAGTTTATACAGTTTAATTGAGGGTAACTAAATAAAGGATAGGATAGGGGATTCTACACTTGAAACCTAAGGGCAAACCACAGGGGCAGGGGAGGACTTAACTACACTATCCTATTGACCTAAGCCAGGCAGGGCCCAAAGGAAGCAGTACTGAAGTCACAGGGAAAGCTCCTTCAAACCTGGTTCCAGCCAGGTTTGGTCAGCTCAACTAAAAGGCCTGAGGATGGCTTTCAATTGGGGTTTCACAGTAATCCAAGGATGGTCACAGGATGCTAAGAGCCAACTCCACCAGGTGATCCAAGGTACCCAGGTAGGGAAAGTGAGTTTGAAATTTTGTACATCAGATCCCAAACCACTTCCCCACTTGGTGTAGCTCTGCAGGTCTTTTGTCCACTTGCTGAAAGCCTTCACCTCTCAGGATCCCAGGGAATCTGGATGCAGTTTTTCCCTAACTCTGAGATCTCCCAGGGTTAGCAACAGTTATGTTCCCAACCCCTAATGGAGTCTCTCTCAGAGCACAAGCCCCCACTTCCTGCTCCTTCATTCCATCTTGGAATTCTCCAGCCCTTCCTGCTAGGTCCAACACCTAAATTAATTGCTAAATAACCCTCACAACAAGAGGGTGGTGTGGGAATCTCGCATCAGGAACCTATATAATGTCTGTATCTGTGCCCATTCATTTCCCCACCTAGGCATTTGCCCTTTCTCATGAGAAAGAAAATAAACTTCTGTCTCTTCTACTCTTGTTTTGTAACTCCAGGTTTTTAATTTGAGAGTGGGGGGTGAGTACTTGTTTTTATTCTACACACTAAGATATTTGACAAGAAAATCCCAAATGGGCTCATAAAGAGTCAAACATGACTGAAAACAAGTGAATAAGAAAAAAAATTTAATATGGGTTACTTGCAAAACCATCAAACTTCCTTTCTATAATATATCTAGTTTGTCCTTAGCTCTCATTGCACATACTGCCACTGCTATTATAAGGACACTGATAAGACACTGATAACCTTGTCTTCGAGGAATCTCCAATTGACTCTTTCCCAGAGTATTAAAACAAAAAGAATTTAAAAGACAAAGATTGAATTCACTATGATTTGGTTTTGCTGCTTTCCTGTGACTGAGTTGAAGAAGACAATCAAATCTTAAGTACTTTTCCAATCGCCCTAGAACCATAGTAGTGAACTTATGGCACCTGCGTCAGAGGGGGCACTCAGAGCCCTCTCTGTGGGCACTCATGCTGTTGTCCCAGCACAGTGTTGGCTACTAGAAAGCCAGAGGGACCTGGGGCTGGGCTGCTCCCCTCTCCCTCACCTGAGGACATTTCTCACGTCATCTGCCCTTCTAAAAGGTTCACCTCACTGCCCTAGACTATGGCCATTGTGTTTTTCCCACACTGCTCTGATTCTGGCTATTGAATCTTTCCCAGTCTTTGGTAAACTCAAGTAACCTGGATTTTGCCCTTTCTCCCTTTTCAACAGATTATTTAAGCACCTCTCTTTCTGTAGTTCCAGTTAAATTCAAGTGTTTGGTTCTGTGTGGCTCATTAAGATTATAATGCCAGGTCTAGAGTTCCATGTAGTTTTTCTCCATTATAATCTTCTTGCCCTGATTAAAAACCCACTGGTATAAATGCTTTGGTTATTCTGTATTTTTTTCAGGTTGGCAACATGATAGTCCCACTTTTCTGACCTTTCAAAATCGATAAGGCCATCCTTTAGTGAACAGAACTTTTCCCTTCCCTAAGTAATTCCCCTTCATGGACTTAGTGGAAAGCTATTCTACCACTATGTTGGCTTGCTATTAGAACCACTTGATTCTAAAAGAGTTTGTTGTTTTTATCCAAGACCCAAAGGGCGTGATATAAATGATTGTCTTCAACCAGTTCTATTCTTCCTGTGTGGTATCTTTTCATTTCATGAAAAGACTCAAAACATTTCCCTCAGTCCAAATTGATTAAGGATTTTTTCTAAGCTTAGTTTATGCCTTTGATTGATTGATTAATTCCATGAAGATGGTCTAATCTGATAATGGTAGCAGTAGTCTTTGATTGAATCCATAAATCTGGACCTTCTCTGTTGGACTGGAGTAGGGTGTCAATGAGTTTCTCTTTCTCTTTTGTTTTTCAATTGTTTCAGTTCTGTCTGACTCTTTGTGACCCTATTTGGGGTTTTCTTAGCAAAGCTATAGTAGTGGTTTCCCTTTTTCTTCTTTCCCCCTTACATGTGCTCTATGGAGGTGCAATGAAAATGTTCTGTGAGTTACCAGTTGTTACCTTGGGCCCTTCTGTTTGCTTATAGTTTTGTGCAACTTAGTCATCTTCAGGACCCAGTATGCTCTTTTCTCAAGATATACAATGGCTACTCTGACTACACGAATATTTGTTCTTTAAAGAGCAGCAGAAAGCTGTCTGGGAAACCTATAGTGTTTAGCAGCTCTGTAAACCTATTGGGAACTATCATTAGAGGGCTGTCTGGTTTCCATGGCAATATTTTTTTTCTGCAAAAGACTACATTGTCTCTCTGGCCCACTCAGAATCTCACCTGAATGATTTATTTTCTGCAGATACAATTTTTTATATCTTGAATCTCCAAAGGATGAAGAAATATACATCATAAGACTGCAGGGAGATAGCCTAAGATCAATGTGTCTTTTCCCCTTTTCATTTCTAGCCCCTTTTTCCTCCTTTCATTTCATATTTTTGACTGCATCATTTTGGAGTCTTTCTCACTTAGGAGACAGAAAGAGACATTGTATCCATCATCCATTTTAAAATGTATCCCACTGGCTTTCCCAACATGGAGTTAGCTTAAGAGATCAACCATATAGGCAAATGGGAGGAGTCGTTCCCACCTTTAGGAGGGTGTGGAAGGATACCCAAAGATGTCTCACCTATGCCAAGATTAAAGCAGGCCAAAATCCATTATTCTTACCTTCTGGTTAAATATTGGTAAACAATCTGGGCAGTAATTTGTATTGCCACTCAAATGCAATACAAATTGGGATGGAGGGAGGTGCCATGCCCTAAATTTTTTCCTTTTTCTCCATAGAGGATTTAGTGCAGCTGGGGGAAAAATGTCAACAACTAAGGAGGTCGTGGTAAGAAGAATTAAGTTCTAGTTTTCCCTGCTATCTGAAAACCATTCCACTTGTCACCACCATTTAATAATATCAATGGAATGTGCCATTGCAGGTCTGATTATTACTACCTGCAAGACCATAGGCAAGTGACAACCTTTATAAACCTCAGTTTTCCCCCTTGAAATTTGGAAATAACAATTGTTCCATTACCAAATAACCTTGGGCTTTCTGGTTCCAGGAAGATTTGTGGTCATCCTCTCCTGCAAGAAGTAGCACATTTATAGGAAATAACTCCTGCTGCTAGTCAGAACCCAACAACTCTCAACTTGCAAGGTTACCACCAGGGCTGGAATTATCCATGAAGGAGTGGCACAGTGGATGGAGTCAGGAAGACCTGAGTTCAAATTTGGCCTCAGACACCTGGGCAAGTCACTTTACCCCGTTTGCTTCTGTTTCCTCATCTGTAATTTGAGCTGGAGAAGGAAATGGCAAACCACACTCCAGGATTCTTGCCAAGAAAACCCCAAATTGGGGTCAGTCAGACACAACTAAAACAGTTCAACAACAGCCATAGCAGTATTTGATAATCTGTTCTTGGGGAAAGAAGCACAAAGCAGAAGAGGCAGCGATGGATTTGAGGTCAAATCTCGGGTGCTTTTAGGCAAGCACATGTTCTCACTGTCACATATGTGTCCTAGGGAGAGGAAAAGAGAGAGAATCACATCCATCCGAAAATCCAACAAGATCTGGCATAGTCCCAAAGTCCCAAGGTGTGTGTGTGTGTGTGTGTGTGTGTGTGTGTGTGACAGACAGGCAGATGGACAGACAGATAGGCACAGGCAGAAAGAAAGAGATGAGGCTTTGGGTGAGCAGCTCTTTCTTTCTCATTCATCCTATTTCTCTATCATGTATAGAGCCAGTTCTGGGGACTTCTAAACAAGCATGCTATTCATTAAATCTTTCTCCAAAACTATAGGTTGAAAGGAAGTTTGGGAAGAGACCATTGGATGAGAATTTCTTTACAACATTCTGTCCCATAAATGAGTGTGGTCATAATGTGGATTGCCTATATGATTTAAACAGGTCTGGTATATTTAAAAAATCTCTTGGATATGAGATGGGAGTGGAGCCACAGAAATTTTACTATTTCAGAGTCATATTCATTTTTTATACTCATAGATTCAACATCCAGTAAGTGCTACCAGCAATATGAACTCATGCAGATGGGAGTGAGGAGTTCTCTAAGAGTTTGTAACCTGAGCACCTTCTGGTGAATAGTAGAATTACCACAGCCTAGAAGCCTGCCTGTGCTTATTGGAAACACCCACAAAACTATTCCACTATGAACTTGAGTATAGTTAGTTGTTGGTCCTGAAGCCAGAAAGGTTCATCTTGAGTTCAAATCTGGTCTCAGACACTAGTCGTGTAGGCAAGTCCCTTAACTGAGTACCGATTTCCTCATTTGTGAAATGAGCTGGGGAAGGAAATGGGAAACCACTCCAGTTTCTTTGCCAAGAAAACCCCAAATAGGGTCAACAAGAGTCAGATACTACTGAAAACAACTAAACAACCATAGCATGAGCTTGAGTGTAGTGCCATCTCATGGACGAATTCCTTTGCTGTTTAATTAAATAATTACATGACAGTCTATTTTTTTTTTTGGTAGGTTTGCAAAAAAATGGGACATAAGCAGAGCATGGGCTATTGCTGCTGAAATATGTTAAGTGTGACCTGGGATACTCATCAGGTAAGGGTAGATAGCAATATGTACCACTGTCATACTACAGGCTAGATCCAAACTCATGTCTTCCAATCATGATTTCAGAGCTCTTTCCATTATATTACACTAAGAAAGATGAGTTTTACAGTGGTATGAGAGATGGTGAACATAAGAAGTTATATTCCATGAGGATGATAATGAAGGTTTTCACTATGTGACGGTGTTGGGAGGAGGACTTAGAACTGATTATATATTGGAGGAAAGGGAAGAGTCAAAGATTACACCAAGGTATTAAATATGGGAGACCTGGTGAGTCGCTAATAGAAATAGTGAAGTGAGGATAATAGATCAAGGGAGAAATTTATTAAAAAGCCCCATTTTACATACATCTGGGTCCCAGTTAGTGTGAATAAAGAATCTTCTGAAGTGGCTCCATATATTTGAATTCATATTATTCAAAGTTAATAATTATGTAAATATGGTAATTTGTTCTAATATTTATAATCAGGAACAAGCTGTATTGTGTTTGTGATACATTGCAACATCCAGGTAGAGATTACCGGCAGCAGCTCATTGTTTAGGGCTCAGCTGAGTGGCTCAGTGGATTGAGAGCCAGGCCTAGAGACCGGAGGTCCTAGGTTCAAGTCCGGCCTCGGACACTTCCAGCTGTGTGACCTTGGGCAAGTCACTTTGACCCCTACTGCCCACCCTTACCACTCCTGGGCCAAGGATGGTCCCTAGCCCAGATGAAAAAAGGAGGAGGGTTGGGCGTGGGGCTAGCAACCCCACCCTGTAAAAACTACATCTGCTAAAGAAACTGCAACCTAAAGTAGGGGCAGCTGGGCTAGCTCAGTGGATTGAGAGCCAGGCCTAGAGATGAAAGGTCCTAGGTTCAAGTCTGGGCTCAGACACTTCCCAGCTGGGTGACCCTGAGCGACTGTGTGTCCCACTGCCTACTGGTTGTGGCCCTATGCTCCTAGAATGGAGTCCCAGGATAAAAAAAAATATATATATATATATATATAT